>NC_138735.1:32713982-32776482 GCF_965113295.1 Leuciscus leuciscus
CTTTGTATTCTTCTTTTTGGTGCTTGAAAAGATGAAAAATTGTGTTTCACAAACAGAGGTTATTAAAATGACTAAAACATAAAATATAAAATAATATAGAATTTTTTTTAACGCAAAATAGAAATATAAAAATGACAAAATTACTAAAACTGAAATAAAAGAAATTAAAGCAAAATATAAAAATGACAAAATTACTAAAACTGAAATAAAAATAAACAAAAGCAGAATAGAAATATATAAAAAAAAAATACTAAAACTGAAATAAAAGAAATTAAAGCAAAATATAAAAATAACTAAATTACTAAAACTGAAATAAAGCAGAATAGAAATACAAAAATAACAAAGTTACTAAAACTGAAATAAAAATAAAATTAACGCTAAATAGAAATATACAAATACCAAAATTTACTCAAACTGAAATAAAAATAAATAAATGAAAGCAAAATAGAAATATAAAAATACCAAAATTACTCAAACTGAAATGAAAATAAATGAAAGCAAAATAGAAATATAAAATAACTAAATTACTCAAACTGAAATGAAAATAAATGAACGCAAAATAGAAATAAAAAAATACTCAAACTGAAATAAAAATAAATGAAAGCAAAATAGAAATATAAAAATTGAAAATATAAAAATAAAAGCTAAATATAAATATATACTTTCAAGGCTTGTTTTAGTTATACATTCATCTACGATGATGGACAGAACAAATGTTGATTTGTTCAAATGTTCACCCTGACTAGTTTGCAGAGAGAGAGAGAGAGAGAGAGAGAGAGAGAGAGAGAGAGAGAGTGCAGTGAGTTGGCACTGCACAATAGAAATGAATCTGGTTTGGGTAATTTGCCCGTTGGACAGGCAGCGAGTGGAAGCTGCTCGCACATTAAAGCTCAGTGTCAGTAATGGAGAAGAGTAAACAAGGTTTGTGCCACACAGGTCAACAGCAGCATTAATAACACAAACACAGAGGGAAAGGAGACTGAGCTTCATCTGTGAGTCTGTTCACACCCATGAGTCATTACTTCTAACACAAAGGCTGTGCTAGAGGACAGTTTATTGCCAAATTCTAAAGCAGCATCATATGTATACTTCACAGTGACAATCCCAGAATGCATTGCACTGAGCTACACACACACTACATTCAAAAGTTGGGGTTTTCTGTCAAAATAAAAGTTTAATGGTTTAATTTCTGAAAATGAAGAAATGAAGATCATAAATAAACGGATTGCACTTTTACAGTTGTAATGTCAAATAAAATAATATTATTATTGACTTTATTTAAAAAAAATGTATTTTACAGTGAAATATTACAGTAGGAATATTTCTTATTTTCTTTTTTTTTCTTTTTTTAGCAATTGTATTAAGTATTAGTAGTAGTAATTATTATTATTATTGTCTTAATTAATAATCATAAATTTCTGGCCAAATTGTGCAGAGCTTCAAACAAGTACAGCAAACTTGGAATAAAACAAGCAAAATTATCTGCCAATGCTTAATATCTTAATTCAAACAGAAACAAGATTATTTCTCTTTCCCCATTGGCAGATAATTTTGCTTGTTTTAAGCAAAAACTCACTTAAATTGTATTTATTTCCCCAGAAAACAAGACATAATATCTTATAACATTTTACTACTTCAGCAAAAGCATCTTGATTTAAGAATTGTTTGATATTTGGACCGGAAACAAGACAAAAATACTAGGTAAGCAAAGCATTTTTTGCAGAGCAGGGCGGCTTACTAGAGTAAATGTGGGAACAGAGACACTAAAAAGACAGAAAAAAGACATAAATACAGGAGAGAAGAGGGCAGAGTGTCAGGAAGAAGGGAAGCTGAAGGACGAGAGTGATGGATGAGCTAAAAGAGAGAAACATTAAGGAATAAAGCAACTCCCACTCCTCCGCTAAAGCTCGACACGCTTGTAATCAAATGTCAGCGGTGGGGAATAAACTGTGCAGAATTCAATCAGAGGCTTTTCCCGGGACTCTAATGTGATTTGGAGGCTAATGGAGTGGCGTTCGGACCGACCCGTCTCTGAAAGCGCCGGATTAGGAGCGAACGGGGCGTTAATGGAGTCTCGTGGTGTTGGGGAACTGAAGTGGCTTGAAGACTGGAAGCCCTAATTACCAGGTGACGGGGAGAAGCAAACGAACGGAGAGACACTTCACAGTCCTGTGAGGAAGAGAAGGAATAATCGAGGCTAATTACGGTAACTGGCATTACCGTTCTGCTTCAGCTCTCCTTAACCGAGACGTTTGTCACATAACACAGGGAAGAGGAGAACAGAGGAAAATACAAGATTAAAATGGGAGTCTGGTCCTGAATAATGCAGAAAATAGAGAATATTATATAAAAGATAGGCTGTTAGATTTAGAGTCCCCCTGTAGTCAATCATTTTATCCCTTAAAACTCATCTTTGATCAGCAAAATGACATATTTAAACGTTTTTTTCATTCTTCATGTCTTATAATATCTTGAATATAACTCGACACCCTCGCCTCATTTAGTATGCGTGGTTCTATGAATATGCAAATGATCCCCGCCTCCACTCACTCACTCAGCTCAGAGATCCACTGGTTGACGATCACACGTTGATCTGATTGGTTACAAGGTAGTTTGTGATGTCAGAAACACCAGCGATTTCAAAACGTGTGTTTGAGACTGTCTTTGGTTCACTGCAGTTTTAAGGAGGAAATACTCAGCAATGCTGTCGACTTATGAACTTACACATGGTTTGTCTTAAAGCGTATTAAAAACACCACATTTTTTTTAATAAACAACATTAAAAGCTGGATTCTCACCACAGGGGGATTCAAGTTTCAACTTTGTCTCAGAGGTTTCTCCTAATATTAGGGATGCACTGATAATAACATGCAGATGAAACGCAGTGTCTGATAACCAGTAAACGGTCAGTGGTCTGAATGCTTTCTCTGCGTGTTTGTGTTGAACCTCATGTTTTGCTGCGGTTGTTGTCTCGTGAAACACACTGGCGTACACGAGCTCTGTGGTCTCTGGTAACACTGGACATCCATCACTGTGAGGCTGATGAAAGGACTCTGTCTGCTGGTGTGACACACACAGATGACAAAACTACAGGGTTTCCGCTCGCCTGTCAATCAAACACGCTCAGATCGGCCTGCTGAGTGGACACGTAATGAAGGCGTGCAATTATATACTCTAAGGTTTAGTATTCATTACTATAATGTATATAGGTTATAGTATTCATTACTATAATGAGCTCATTGGATCTGTCTTAAATTATTACATTGTTTAAATTAATTAATGTGTATTGTGAAAATGTTACTATACTACAAATGTACACTGTTGATGTAGTGTAAACCGTACAGCACTTACGAGTTCAACGCCAGAACGCAGCCTCACTATTGGCTGCTCCTGCGCCAGCATCACACGCATGTGTCGTAGTGATCATGTGACCAGCATCGGCCAATAGTGAGCTGGTATTCTGGCGTAGAACCCGTAAATGCTGTACTGTGTTTACTACGCGAAAAGCGTAGGAGATGGGGGGGGGTGGGGGGGGGGCGGTCATAACATTACATTTGAACCACTGTAGTCATATGGACTATTTTAACGATGTCTTTCCTACCTTTCTAGCCCTTAAAAGTTGCAGTGACGTTGCTGTCTATGGATGGTCAGAAACCTCTCGGATTTCATCACAAATATCTTCATTTGGGTTGTGAAGATGAACGAAGGTCTTACGGGTTTGGAACGACATGAGGATGAGTAATTACTGACAGAACTTTCATTTTTGGGTGAACTACCCCTTTAATATTTTAAACAAATATATTTATGATGTATCTAAAAAAAATACACAAATATATATATAAATTGAATAAAATTCCCCAGAGATTTAATAGTCTTTCCACTCATTGTCACCTCAGTTGTGCATCACTTGTTCCTCATAATTAAACTCATCTCTGCACTTTCAGCGAGCAACATCTGCAGTTATTTGCCTTTCTTACAAAAAGCTGTTCGTCTTAAAACGCCAAATAGATTTTGAAAGAGCAACGCACTTGATCCAGCATCTTTTGGAGAGCGCGGGTGAACGCCGAACGGTGAAGTACCTCGGTGGCTTCTGCTGATTTCTCTAAACTAATTGTAAGCCGTCGCCAGCTGGGCAAATGAGATTGGAGCGAGGAATTAAAAATGAATGGGGATCTCCAGCCAGGTGAGACAGCGAGACAGCGAGCAGTGGGTAAAAGCAATTAGGAGAAACCGTAACCCCGCGCCAGTGAGGCCTGAGGGATGCTTGACGTCTGGTTACGGGTTTCAACCCCGAGCTGGAGTTACACGCCGACTCGAGGTTACCGTGGCTTGACTCGGGGAGGCCCACACACACACACACACACACACTCTTGGCACTTCTTCTGGAGGTTCAGCCAAACCAAAGATAAAGTTCCCGATGTGTTTAGGTCTTGAACGGGGCGCCTTTAAGTCCTGAATGTTATTGGATTGCTGTTTTTCCCGATGGATGATTCCTGACCGGAGCGGGACGTGATGGAGCCATTAAGATGATGAATCCGTGTAATCGGATACCGGTCGGCATATATAGACACCAAATCCAGACGGGCGTGAGTTACACCTACAGAATAATGCATGGTGCCAAAGCAACGTGAGCCACGGGGAAACAGACTCACAAACTATAGGAAAATGACATTCGTTGCTTTTTCATCTCAAATCTGAGAGTTTCTTGAAGAAAATCTGAAGAAAATGATCGCTTGAAGAAGGAAAAGTTATTTTCAATGTGTGGCATTTTATAACTTTTGTCCCTGAGAATAATCAAACCGAAAACACATTTGAAAGTAAATACACTCATATTTTAAGTTTTTATATGAATAAATGTTTCAAATATGAAACTCATTTTTGAAAATATACATATAACATTAAAAATTATATTATTTACTTAATATCAATATTGGCTTTTTGTGAGGAATTAAATTGAAGTTATCAATGATTAAAAATCTTAATAAATTAGTTTACCGACTTTGAATATCACATTAATTTTTTGCATTTTTATTAGATTCTTAGTTTTATATCTAAATTAAATTACACATTTCATTAAATTATTTTGCTTCGAAACATAAGCAAATGTAAAGTAATAAAGGAAAACAAAGAAATGCTTTCGAATAAACAATAAACAAAAAGTGCTTTAAGATTCTGCAACTTTTCCAGACAAAAGAAGTGAAAGATTTTACTCTTTTTCTCAGTATTATTGAATAAATATTTCAAATATTTTTTTTTTGTTGAAAATATACCATAACACTTATAAAAATTATATTATTTACTTAATATCAATATTAGCTTTGTGAGGAATAGAATCTACCTTTTTCAATAATTAAAAATCTTATTTTTTCTTATTAATTAATTAGTTTACCGACTTTGAATATCAAATTTATTTGTGCATTTTTACTATATTCGTAGTTTTATATCTAAAATAAATTGCAAATTTTATTAAATTATATTGCTTCGAAAGAAAAGCAAATGTAAAGTAAAAACAAAGAAATGCATTAGAATAAACAATAAACAAAAAGGGCTTTAAGATTCTGCAACTTTTCCAGACAAAAGCAGTGAAGGATTTTACTCTTTTTCTCTGTATTATTGATTATTCCTGATGACATCATAGACAGCAGCAGGTCTAATGCACAGATCTATTATAACATAAGATGTTTTGTCTTGTCCTCAACACATAAATGACTGTGGTTATGTTCATTCTGCATCATAAAACTGGCAGTAAAGAGAATATGACTGTCTCCAGTGCACACAATCCCATCACACATATGAAGGGGAAAACGTTTCTGAAACATTGTTGAAGAGAGAAAGCCCACGTGTCAGCATCAGCAGTGCAGGCGGTGGGCACCATATGTGAAGCGTGCGGTCATGAACTCAACCTACACCTGCTTTCCAGATTAAAGCAATCAGCTTCACAAAGTGCCCAACGCACCGTTAAGTGTGTTGTCCGACACAACACACTTAACCTGCGCTGACAGATGCGCCGCACGCACTCATGCATGGATGATATGCAAAAGATAATATACACAAGTTTATTGCAATTTCATGCTTTCCTGCGGTTAAACATAAAAAGACTTTTCATCTCTTAGTATGTTATGAGCAAGCAATAGCCGTCATTTCACCGTCTAGGTTATCTATAGACCTGATATAGGCCAGCTATGAGTAGGTTAACTATAGACCTGATATAGCACAGCTGAGTAGGTTAACTATAGACCCGATATAGTCCAGCTATGAGTAGGTTAACTATAGACCTGATATAGTCCAGCTATGAGTAGGTTAACTATAGACCTGATATAGCACAGCTGAGTAGGTTAACTATAGACCCGATATAGTCCAGCTATGAGTAGGTTAACTATAGACCCGATATAGTCCAGCTATGAGTAGGTTAACTATAGACCTGATATAGCACAGCTGAGTAGGTTAACTATAGACCCGATATAGTCCAGCTATGAGTAGGTTAACTATAGACCCGATATAGTCCAGCTATGAGTAGGTTAACTATAGACCTGATATAGCACAGCTGAGTAGGTTAACTATAGACCCGATATAGTCCAGCTATGAGTAGGTTAACTATAGACCCGATATAGCCCAGCTATGAGTAGGTTAACTATAGACCCGATATAGTCCAGCTATGAGTTGGTTAACTATAGACCCGATATAGCCCAGCTATGAGTTGGTTAACTATAGACCCGATATAGCCCAGCTATGAGTAGGTTAACTATAGACCCGATATAGTCCAGCTATGAGTAGGTTAACTATAGACCCGATATAGTCCAGCTATGAGTAGGTTAACTATAGACCCGATATAGTCCAGCTATGAGTAGGTTAACTATAGACCCGATATAGTACAGCTATGAGTAGGTTAACTATAGACCCGATATAGTCCAGCTATGAGTAGGTTAACTATAGACCCGATATAGCCCAGCTATGAGCTGGTTAATTATAGACCCGATATAGTCCGGCTATGAGTAGGTTAACTATAGACCCGATATAGTCCAGCTATGAGTAGGTTAACTATAGACCCGATATAGTCCAGCTATGAGTAGGTTAACTATAGACCCGTTATAGTCCAGCTATGAGTAGGTTAACTATAGACCCGATATAGTCCAGCTATGAGTAGGTTAACTATAGACCCGATATAGTCCAGCTATGAGTAGGTTAACTATAGACCCGTTATAGTCCAGCTATGAGTAGGTTAACTATAGACCCGATATAGTCCGGCTATGAGTAGGTTAACTATAGACCCGATATAGTCCAGCTATGAGTTGGTTAACTATAGACCCGATATAGTCCAGCTATGAGTAGGTTAACTATAGACCCGATATAGTCCAGCTATGAGTAGGTTAACTATAGACCCGATATAGCCCAGCTATGAGCTGGTTAATTATAGACCCGATATAGTCCGGCTATGAGTAGGTTAACTATAGACCCGATATAGTCCAGCTATGAGTAGGTTAACTATAGACCCGATATAGTCCAGCTATGAGTAGGTTAACTATAGACCCGTTATAGTCCAGCTATGAGTAGGTTAACTATAGACCCGATATAGTCCAGCTATGAGTAGGTTAACTATAGACCCGATATAGTCCAGCTATGAGTAGGTTAACTATAGACCCGTTATAGTCCAGCTATGAGTAGGTTAACTATAGACCCGATATAGTCCGGCTATGAGTAGGTTAACTATAGACCCGATATAGTCCAGCTATGAGTTGGTTAACTATAGACCCGATATAGTCCAGCTATGAGTAGGTTAACTATAGACCCGTTATAGTCCAGCTATGAGTAGGTTAACTATAGACCCGATATAGTCCAGCTATGAGGAACACACTCAGCCAAAATAACCTTGAATTTGGTTACGTGTCGTTTTTGTCAAAATAACTTGTGAGATGTTTGATATTCCTGTTCCATCATGTAAGCAAAGTCAACAGAGATTACAAGGTGTTTGGTTTCATTTCTTCACTCTAAATGATGACTAGTCTATTCTTGGACGATGGTTTAGACGTCTATACATTTTTCACATTTTGCCTTGTGTTTGCCTAGACGTCTGGGCTGTTTGGACGGCTATTAGACGTCTTTTAAACAAGACATTATAGACATTTTGAGATTAAAAGTTAGTTGATCAATTAATTTGACTCACATGAATAAAACTGTATTGAAAAATGAAAGTATTGCACGTTTACTACTAGTGTGTCATTTCTGATTAACTAGTGGATTGCAAAAATGATTAGCGATGCATGATATATCGGGCAACATATCGGTATCGGCCGATATATGTTCATTTTTAATGTGATCGTTATCGGCCCGATAAGAAAATAAGGCTGATATAGTAGGTCACGTTAGGTCACCTGATGGAGTTTTAGGACACCATTAGGTCACTTGATGGAGTTTTTCGGTTCCTTGCCACTGTTGCATTTGGCTTGCTCAGTTGGGGATATTTTGGGGATATTTAATTTAATTTTATCAATCAATAAATTCCTCTTGAAACAAACTTTGTTGTATTATTTAAATTTAATACTGTGAAGCTGCTTTGATACAATCTGTATTGTGAAAAGCGCTATACAAATAAACTTGACTTGATAGTAAAGCTAATAAATAATGTATTATTTCCTTCAGCTGAGACATGTCAGATGTTCAACTTGATGGTTTTAAATTGCTTGAAATATGATTGGAAATCACTTCAAAAAAGGAAAATACAGTGTTTTTTCACACAAGTTCAACATGTGCAGCGCAAGTCTGTCATATCGGCTACATAAAATTATAATCAGAACATCATAATTGTGTGCTTTTAATGCTGAGACTTTTGTTTTTTGTAATCAAGCTCTCAACAATTCTATAAAAATGTTGATTTAGATTTATCGGCCAATATATCGGTTATCGGCTTTCAAATATAAAGAATGATATCGGCATTTTTTTTTATATTGGTGCATACCTAAAAATAATGTCTGTTTTCAAAGACCCCCCCCCCCCCCTCTGTGATTGGTCATGCAAATATATAGCCCCGCCTCTAACTAACGGCATTGGCTGAGCCAATCAATCCAGTCGCAGATTAAATGAGTGTTTATGAAAACACTTCCCAAACAAATTCCATGCGTTGGTGCAAAAATAACATACTTTACTTAAACTGACTTATGGTATCAGCTAGATCAGTGGTTCCCAATTCCAGTCCTCGTGACCCACTGCTCTGCACATTTTGTATGTCTCCCTTATTTAACACACCTGAACCAGATCATCAGCTCATTAGGAGAGACTCCATGAACTGAACTGAGTGTGTCAGATAAGAGAGACATACAAAATGTGCAGAGCAGTGGGTCACGAGGACTGGAATTGGGAACCACTGAGCTAGATCAAGTCTTTATGACCCAACAGGCCATGAAATATAGAACATTTATGGACTTATGTAGACTTTTCCTGTGTGGAATTGAATAGTTCTTAATGCAAGCAGCCGATGAGTTAAGGTTAAGGGTTTACATCTTGTATTGATGGAGAATAAGCGTGCTATCGGATGAGTCCTGCCTGGGGATGTGCGGTGAAACTCTAGAATGAACAGCGGAGGCATTACGATGGAGCATTCAGAGCATTGTAATGAGCAGCGTACACTAGAGACGCGAGAGGCCGGCTGAATAATTGAGGAGTGTCGCTGGATGTTCGACACCTGTTTGATCAGCGGGTCTCAGTGGTCGGGGGTCTACGGATGACTGCCGGGTCACAAACATGAATAATTCTACAGGAATAATTCCATCCAGTAGTTCAATCGCATTTCCTAAAAGCCCCAAATCTGCTTTGAGGTTTCAACAGTAAACACAGACTGAAGTGCATTCATTTTACGTGAACAGAAATGCAAGATACATTATGTAAATGGACACAGTTTTAAAGCTTTAGTAGAATAAGCAACTTTTTGAGGCGGACCCTGGTAATGTCAATGCTTTCATTATTTGGGAAATGAGCTTTCTGAAAATAAGCAATGAGCATTTTGATACACATTTGCTTTTGCACTCCAAGTCAAACAGGTTTGGAATAACATGAGGGTGAGAGAAAGATGACAGGATTGTTCAGACTTTATCTTTAATCATCTGGGACATTTTGCCAACAAGGGACAGTTTTGTCTCTGATTAATGCATAAAAAGTGCAATAATTCAGTTTATAATAATAATAATAAACTCTGTATGTTACGTTAATGTAAATAATAATAATAATAGAGGACAACAATTTTTGCACCACATAATATACTTAAATTAGCTTAACTATGGGCTATTTTAGGTTGCCAAGTGAATAATATTTTGAATGTGCAGTTACAAATGTTAGTTTATCAGCATTTTACAGCAGCTTTGAATGAAACTCATATAAAATAACAATTAGGAGTTCATTTTAAAATGCTGTTATGTTATGTTTCCTCCACCCATATGGCCATATATGGTGTAATATGAACTGCTTTACATGCACAATATAAAAAGTAACACTAGTTGAGAGTTTGGATTTGTTGCTGTTTAGAGTAAATAAGGTTCATTGAAAAACATGAAACAACTTTAAAAGCATTGATGTGGACTCTCAGTATTCTCATCCGTGTCAGACTCTGGCTCAGATCAGACTTGGCCGGCTGGATAGCAGCAGAAACACCACGGGCAAACGTTAGCGCATGAATACTGACGACTCTCTCGATGCTAATGTTCTCAGGCTGCCCTGTTGGATAACGTTTCATCTGTGCCGACTAGCATTCGAATTTGAAATGTTGAGAAGATATGAATATGAGCCGGGGTGGATGTGTAGGCTATGCATATGTTCATGTTATTGCTTTACTTTTATGTTTTATGTATATTGTTGTGTTGGTGTCCTTGTGTGTGGCGTATTGTGAAGCCAAAGACACATGTCCCCTTGTGGACAATAAAGGAACTGAACTGAACTAAGCCACCCAGACGCTCAGCTCAAGCGTGTGGATGTGGATCCCGGGATCAGTCTGAGGGGTTCGGGGCGTGCGGGACGTGTTCTCACACAATGCGTGACTTGGTTGGGAATGGGCGGATTGGGAAGGAACACAAAGGAGCGCTGATCTGTACACTAATACCATCTGGCAGCACTTTCATCTGTGCTAAACTACGTCCCCTTAAAGCCCGTAACCCTTTCTCTTTTTCTATTACTTCTTCAATTTCCTCCAATTGCTTTCCAGTTCACTCCACTGGTCCTCTCTGGCTCGTTGATCTTCATTAGTGGAGTTTGATATGGGGGTTTGAACAAACCACTACAATCTTCACCTGCACCTGCAACTTTAGCCAGTGCCAAATGCCCTCGCAACCACACAGAACACACGATTCTCGAGCAGCAAATCATCATATCAGAATGATTTGTGAAGGATCATGTGACACTGAAGACTGAAGTAATGATGCTGGAAATTCAGCTTTGATCACAGGAATAAATTACACTTTACTATATATTCACATAGTTTAAATACTAATAATATTCCACAATATTACTGTTTTTATTGTGTTTTATTAAACGAATGCAGGTAATTTGTTATTATCTCATAATTTTTGGATAATTGGGTAATTTTGTTGTAATAGCTTACACACACAGCCCAGGACGGGCTTGAATCGGTGAACTAGGTTTACAACAAAAAGACAAGTACATTTACATTTACATTTACATTTATTCATTTAGCTGACGCTTTTATCCAGAGCGACTTACAATTGCTATATATGTCAGAGGTCGCACGCCTCTGGAGCAACTAGGGGTTAAGTGTCTTGCTCAGGGACACATTGGTGTCTCACAGTGGATTCGAACCCGGGTCTCTCACACCAAAGGCATGTGTCTTATCCATTGCGCCACCACCACCCCATGCGCCACCACCACCCCATGCGCCACCACCACCCCAGTAAACAGTCAATAATAAAATAAGAACAAATAAACAAATTGCAAACGATAGCACAAATAAATACAATAGAATAAAGAGACAAATGACATAAACGTGGCTTTCAGGTGTGTTTTTCAGGTGTGTATCAGTATTCAGGTAAGAAATACTACAGAAATGAAAGTAATCAGATGTAAAATAACACTGTATAGATTTCATTGTAAAAATGAATGCTTACAATTGAAGTTACAAAAGTAATTCAGTCATGCGCTAATGATTTTCTCTCTTGATCTTTGATTAAAATGACAAACTGCAGCAGGTTTATTAGGCCGCTGTCACTTTAAGAGCTTATGCACTGATCCAATCTACTGTTACATATGCGTTTCCTCTCAACTATTCAGTTCCAAAACTGACTGTGTTTATTTCAATTCTTGACAAGATGGACATTTTGACATCATTTTGTATGTATTTGATTATTTAAGTGCAATAAGAAATCACTTTAGTTCTCTCGAGCCGTTTACGAGGCGGCTTTCTGAGAGCGGCTTTCTGAGAGCGGCACTTATATAGATCAGTGTTTACGCGCTTCTGAGGTGAGCGCGAAACCTGCGGGAATCAGTACAATGATGCGCAATACAAGCACTATTCAACCGGAGCGAATGAGATGAGTGTGTGAGATGAGGCGGGTGTGTGATGTATAAAACTGCTGTTAAAAAAAAACGGCCAAAATCTGACAGTAAAATACTGTTCCCTTTCGTAAAGGGAACTCCCGCTGCATCGATACTCGATACTTTGGGGAATGCCCTCGGCATGACGCGTCTGAAGTCTGTAATGGAACTATTCCAATCTTGATTGGTGCTCGTCACTCGTGACGTTGCATGTGACGGTGATCCGGAAGCTATAAAAGGGCAACGGAACATAGCCGTATCAGCTTTCTGTCTTCAGCAAGCGTTCTGTGTGACTGTATTGTCTTATTTGGTGTTGTTTGTCTATCTCAATATATATATGGCGAATATAGAGAAACGACTCAGGCGGTGTGCGTCCCCTTGCTCGCGCTATTTGAGCGAGGGTGACACGCACTCGTTTTGTGTTGTTTGTCTGGGAGTGGAGCATGCACGGGCAGTGCTCGAGGGCGCTGTCTGTGCAAACTGTTTTCAGCTATCTATGAGAGAGCTCCGCTCCCGTTTGAGCTTGTTCGATCAATCAGATCAGGCTCGCGTTTCCAGTGCATCAGGCCCCGCGTCTGTTGAGGCAGCGCGCCGCTTGTATGCATGGGATTCGCACGTGGAGCTGGCAGATAACACTGAGACGGTTGCGACCCTTTCTCAGTGTTTATTAACCAGCTCCACTGGTCTCGCGCACGGTTCGGAAGCCCGCGCTGCGGCTTCTTCCGACCGTGTTAAAGACACAGCGTTTGATTTATCTGGCTCCGAGGGGTTAGATATTATCAACACTGAATCACATAAATATGGGGATTCGCCACCCCATATTCCCGTTATTGAGGAATTGCTGGAGGTTGTGACCAGGGCAGTGGTTAAATTAAACGTTGAATGCCATATAATAAGCAGGAAGCGACTAAGAAAAATAAAATGGATGAGCGCTTCCTGCAGACCCAGTCACAATCTTTGTGTCAGAGCCTTCCCTTTTTCACTGATCTTCATACTGAGGTATCGAGATCGTGGGAAAATCCATGTTCATCTCAATTATTTTCCCCCCATGTATATATTTACTCATCTATTAGGGAATCTAATGAGAATGGTTATGGGGTGATGCCTCGGGTTGAGGAATATTTTGCGAAATATTTTCTCCCTGACGTTGCGTCACCCCTGATAGCTCAGACACTTCCCTCCAAATCTCGTACATCGAATTTGTTAGGGAAAGCTTATATGGCGGTGGGTCGAGCCGGTGCATGCCTACACACGATGGGGTTATTACAGGCATACCAGGCTGACCTCCTCAAAGAGGTGGATGATAACTGGGAGGTCTCACTCAACGGTATTACTGAATTTCGTAGAGTAGCTGACTTATCTCTCCGTATTATTAAGGAGACGGCTCGTGCTATTGGCCGTTCTATGGCAGCAATAGTCGTCACAGAGAGACATTTATGGCTTAATCGCTTGGGGATCGAGGAGAAAGACAGGGCTTTCCTTCTCGATGCCCCCCTTTCACCTTCTGGCCTCTTTGGCGACGCGGCGAGAACCGTTGTCGAAAGGTTTCAGGAGGCAGAGCGACAATCAGCTATCCCCAGTTGTCAATCTAGGTCTCATGGGGTTGCTGCCAGGGGGCAGCCTCAGGGGACAGCCGCCAGTTCAACATATTTTGAGAAGGTTTCCTCTCGTGCCCCCCCGTATAAGGCTTGGGGCCAGAAGAGACATTCTCGTATGAAGCCCTCTATATCGAGGACAGGTCTGAGGACTGTCTCTCGGGCTAAGATAGCTTCAACTAAGAGGTCTTGTCGTAACACGCAGACCCTTATGGCCGTTCCCCCAGGAGAGCGAGTACAGGAGTCTCGCCCCCTTATACAGCCCTTAGGAAATCGATGTTTACTTCCCGCCGCCGATGGCGCTTCGGGACACATCGGCTTCCAGCGAACACAAATCGCAGTATCTGCCCGGAAACGTTGCGGCCCTGTCGAGTTCGCCGCCTCTCAGGAGGTCTGTAGAGAGCATATTTCGGTTAGTTCCTGCCAGTTAGCTGCTTCAGGTCACCGAAACCATTTGAACATTTTTAGCCAAGGCCAGTCTCGAGGGACTGGTCCCCATAATAGCATATTTAGACACCCCGAGGGGTCTTCAAAATATAGCCTGGAGGGTCCTGCTTACAGCGGAGCTAATATAAAAATATTATCTACTAAGGGTGGTTCACATGTCTGCCAGCCCCGAGCAGGGTTGGTTCTTGGAACAGGAAGTCAAGTCTCTCTTAACAAAGGAAACCTCAAGGTGAGCTCTTCCTCGGTTTCGGGAGCCCGGGTTCTACAGCCGGTACTTCATAGTTCCTGTGAGGGAAGGGGAGTAAGGCCTTGTTTCGGATCTCAGGGTAATGGATCAACCTCCGAGGGGGTTCAGATTCAAGATTCCGACTGTCAGTCAGACCAGCTCCGAGGACTGGTCTGTCGTGATAGATCCACAAGGCCCTTAACTCCTCATTCCCTTCTAACCCCATCACGGGAAGTTTCCGAGATCTGCCTTTGGGGGAAAAGCACATCAGTTCCGGATTCTTCCATTCGGCCTAGTATTGTATCCCCGCACCTCCTCGGAATGCATGGTCACTGTCCTAGCTCCATGGAGTCTTCAGGGCATCCTCATTCCTGTCCATTGACTACTAGAGCAGACGGTTCAACACCGAGGTGTTGTTTCGAGTCTCGTGAGGTGCTAGGGAATATGGCTCAGAGTCTAGGAAAAATCACCAGTGCCTCTTCAGAGAAACCGATTCCTGGGGGCGGTGTAGGTTATAGTCATGATGCAGGCACAATTGTCTCCAGCTCAGACACTCATCTTCCTTACCATAGTCATGAATATCAAGCTAGGCCAGGCCACCACTACGTGACCTTATTAAAGAGTGGGCTCGCTGGCAGCAGTGTTCAACATACTATTCTTTGGCCTGCTGTACATGGGGGCCCTGTAGTAGTGGCTCAGGACCAATGGGTTTTCCCCGAGAGGGAACCCACTCCGCATGACCAGAGTTACGCGCACATGCCCTCGTTTTCTGATCATGGGGAGGAAGTTATGGTTCCTGCTCCTAGTACCTGTGTTGGAAACACAGGGTCTGAGGAAACTTCAGAGAGACCATTAGGTTCTATTTTTGACAGACACTATGTCGATGGTCTCTCTGATCAAAGAGGGGGCAGTCATCCTGTCGAGGCAGGGGCTGCAGCCCGGGGATTTCGAACTCCACCCCAAGTTGGCTTTAGCCGGGATGGAGGTCGGTTTGTCAGAGGTGCTCCTGTTTCCCCTTTATGTGGACGGCCACCTTCTGCGCCACCTCTCCCATGCTCTTCCAGCTCTGCTGGGTTTGGATATCATGATACAGACATGGTTGAGGCCATGTCTGTGTATACTTTCCCCGATTGTTCTGCCCCCGGGGGTTCTAGAGTACAAGAGGGTTCAGCAGTACGGGATCAGCTTACTCTTAGTGGCCCTGTACTGACAGGCCCAAATATGGCTTCCAAACATCTGGGCCCTTCTGGCAGGCCTTCCGCGGTGAATCCGGATCAGGATGGTCCTCCCTCTTCAGCCCAAGGTCATGATATTTCACCCTTGGCGGTAGCCCAGGAAGCTACTGGATTGGCCCCTGAGGGGGACCAATTCATAAATTCTGGTCTCTCAACCGAGGTTGTTGAGACCATTGTAAACTCTAGAGCCCCCTCCACGAGGAAACTTTATGCATTTAAATGGAAAATTTTTATTTTATGGTGCAGAGAACATCAGTTGGACCCAGTTAACTGCCCAGTGGCTTCAGTACTGGAGTTCCTCCAGAATCGTTTCTCTGACGGGCTCTCCCCGTCCACGCTTAAGGTCTATGTGGCGGCTATATCAGCCTTCCACACGCCTTTAGGGGTGGGCACGCTGGGGACACACCCACTCATAATTCGTTTCCTTCATGGAGCCAGGAGGATGAGGCCTGCTATCCAGCCTAGGGTCCCCACGTGGGACCTGGCAGTGGTCCTCGAAGGTTTATCCCTGGCACCCTTCGAACCCCTGGATAAGGTGTCTGAGAAATTTTTATCCTTTAAGGTAGCCTTCCTGCTCGCTATTACTTCCCTGAAACGAGTTGGCGACCTGCAGGCGCTATCTGTGGCTCCCTCTTGCCTCGAGTTCTCTCCTGGCAGAGTGAGAGCCATTCTCCACCCTAGACCTGGCTACGTGCCTAAGGTGCCCACAAATGTGGCACGGTCTATAATCCTTCCGGCCTTTCATCCTCCACCGCATGTGTCGGCTGATCAAGCTAAGTTACACTTGTTATGCCCGGTCCGAGCTCTTGAGGCCTATGTACATAGGACCTCGGGCTGGAGGAAGTCGGACCAGCTGTTTGTGTGTTTTGGGTTATCCAAGAAGGGCTCCCCGGTCTCCAAGCAGACTATTAGCAAGTGGATAGTAGAGGCTATTTCTTCAGCTTACGAGGTGCGCAATCTGCCTTCACCTCTCCTGATAAAAGCTCACTCAACCAGAGGAGTGGCATCCTCTAGAGCCTTGCTAGCAGGGGTTTCTCTTCAAGAGGTCTGTGATGCCGCTGGCTGGGCCTCCCCACACACCTTCATCAAACATTACAGTCTGGATCTGTCCTCTACACCAGGTTCACAAGTTCTCATGTCTTGAGTGTGCCAGATTGCTTCACACCAGGGCAGGGTCTCTCAGTGTGGCGGCGTGGGTATTCGTTCCCCAAAGTATCGAGTATCGATGCAGCGGGAGTTCCCTTTACGAAAGGGAACGTCTCGGGTTACGTATGTAACCCTCGTTCCCTGAGTAGGGAACGAGACGCTGCATCTCTCGGCCACACTTTTCGTGCTCCTGAGAACGATTTGCTTCGACCCTTTAAAAGCTGATACGGCTATGTTCCGTTGCCCTTTTATAGCTTCCGGATCACCGTCACATGCAACGTCACGAGTGACGAGCACCAATCAAGATTGGAATAGTTCCATTACAGACTTCAGACGCGTCATGCCGAGGGCATTCCCCAAAGTATCGAGTATCGATGCAGCGTCTCGTTCCCTACTCAGGGAACGAGGGTTACATACGTAACCCGAGACGTTTTCTATTAAAACATTGCATTCTGGGCATTACTTTGCTAATTTAGAAAATGCTGTTAATTTACAGACATTTTTTAACAGTACTGTATTTAATGTATACTTTTTTTTTACTGTTTGCAATGCATTATGGGTTGTGTTAAATTACAGTACAATGCAGTATTTTTTCATTTTCAATTTTTCGAGCATCCAAACTCATTTTCTGTCGGGTATTTGCCAGCACTTTTAACGTCGTTTGTAAAGCACTTTGTTCCCCGACACCCGTTTCGAAGGACACCTGCTTTAATGTAAATGTATAAATCTTGCTTTACACAACGTCTACACGTCTCCTTCCATATCCCTGACGTACGTTCTCTCGCTCTGCGCTGTTAATGCACTGTTTCCTCACTACAGGCTGCGGGGGAAACGAGACTCATGTTAATTACACAGAAACTGTGCCGTTAATGGAAGCTGTCAGTGGAAGAAAGCCAACAGAAAACTAAAGTTCAGCCAAACATCCGCCAGCAGGAAGACTGAAATCATTCTCGACGACACGCGTTAACTTCAGTGTATGGACCAGACAGACTGTAAATGCTGATTTGACATTAATGTTCTGCTTTCTAAAATTAAAAAGCATTTAAATGATGAAGGAGCTCATTTTCTAGTCATGCGATTTGTGAATGCAGTCTATATCACTCATTCTGAATGCAGTGAACATCGCTTTGGATAAAAGGTAAAAGTGTCTACGACTCATTGTCTCTGTTTTAATGGAAATTAGACTTATTACAGTGAACACTGCTCGCAGACTTATTACAGTGAACACTGCTCGCAGAAAAGGAAAAAAAGCTGTTTCTTCTTCAAAAAAAGGAGAGTAAATGGAGTGAAAATGGAGACTCTTGCTTCTGATATGGTTCTCGTGAGAAAAAAAGACCATTTACAGGTTATAAAGGAAAGTCTGAGATCTCGATATGAACGCATATTCTAATTCGTATCATTTGTTTTTATTTCTCTTCAGGAGATTCACTTCATTTGTCTCAGATGTTTCTCCTTCTTTGCTGAGTTATAAAAGAGCAACAGCTGAGCAAAAACCATTAGTGTGTGTGACTGACAGACCCGTACGCCTCCGTCCACTCCTCTTCCTCACTCTCTGTGTTTGGCTCTGGATGACACGATGAAATCCTTCAAGTTCTGTGTTGTGTCCATGATTTGGGCCGAGGCCCGTAGAGAAACCCATGTTCTGTGTTACAGAATACAGGCCGACATAGAGGACATGGACAGGGCAGGAGTCCAGAGGATTCCCTCACTGTCACACACACACACACACACACACACACACACACACACACACACACACACACACACACACACACACACACACACACACACACACACACACACACACACACACACACACACCTCCCTCTTATACGTGGCCTTATTCCTACTCTCACAGTAGTTCTGCTCCAAAACCTAGTTAGCTTCTACTGTCTATTGACTTCTTTCATACTTTAACTCGTACTGCCAGCTAAAAGCATCATGAAAATAACCAAAATATTTAATAAACAAACGCTTAAGGAAATGTTTGATGAAGTGCACAGTGGCTAAAGGCCCATTCACACCAAGAACGATAACTATAACAACTATAGTGGTGTGTTTATTCTAAAAGTGTGCTTCAGTTACTCTCTGTGAACATTACAGCAATGCATGTTTTAAAGTCCGATTCTGATTGGCTGTCGAAAAAATACGTTTTGAAAGTGATTCTAACGTTATGATTCCTGTCTTACAGTTATAGTGTGGACTTGAGATGTTAGTGTTTCTAAAACTAAAAATATAAAAATTCCTTTTCGATAACTAAAATGAAGCTGAAGTCAAAAGATCATCTTTTAAATTTAAATACATAAACAGAAATGAGAAATGTTGCTTTGGAAACTAAAAGTTGAAATAAAAAAAATTAAAATTAATTAAAGCTATATAGAATTATATTTTTTTTCTTTAAACACTACAACAAACTAAAATGGAACTAATTTAAAATATGATTAAATACTATTAGTATATCAAAAGTTCATTATTAATTGGAATACGTCTTTTATTGATACTATTAGGTATTGAATTGATTATTGTTCACATGTAGAATAAATATAAAACATTTTTTTTTAAATCTCTCACTCTTTGAACTGCATTCTGGGATTGCATTCTCCAAGAATGATGCTTTGAAATTTGGCAAAATGAGGATATACACTTACAAAGAGACTTAAGTGTGCTTTAAAACGGCCTGTAGATAGGCATCTCTCTAGATCCGGGAACAGAAGGACATTCTCTGTCAGCTCACTTATTTTCCTCATCATTTCATCTCTCGCCGTCTCCTTCTCTCCATCCATCGCTCCACAGGGACATGGAGAGAGAGGAACCAGTCCAGAGCAACTATAATCTGCAGTGAAATTGGGACAACCCTCTCAAATGTGGGTCTCATTGGACACTACTGGCCTTTGAACCCAAAGCCAGAGCGGATGCACTGCAAAAAATCATTTTCTTACTTAGTATTTATTTTGCAGTCCAAATATCAAAAAATTCGTAAATCAAGTAGGGCTGTTACTTGAGCTTCGACCATTTTTTGAGCTTCGAAGCTTCGGTAGTAATGAACATCGAATATTCGAAGCTTCGGAAAGAGGGGGCTTAACATATTCTTCTGTCTAATAAAGGCAGGAATCTCTATGTGTCGGTATGTCCGTTTGCATTTTGATTATTTTGAGAACCGTTCATCCAATCGACTTCACAAGGGAGTGCAGTGTCGCATTTGGTGCAATATAGATAGACACGCGAGACGCCACACATTCAGAATTAATAAACTTTTAGTAAACTACAGAACAGCGCGAGCGGGAAGCGGCGCCCCTCACGCGGGCAGGGCTTATATGCTCCGAGAACGGACACTGCACTAGTGATATAAAACACACACACACACACACACACACACACACACACACACACAGGTCTGTTAACTTAAGCAATACTTTTAAGGTAGTCTAATATTTTTCTGACTAACAAATTACTGACACAGTAAAGGGTAGATTTAAATAAAGAAAAACGAAATTTAAATAAAGAAAAAACGAAATTTAAATAAAGAAAAACGAAATTTAAATAAAGAAAAACGAAATTAAGTTAAATTAAAAACGAGATTAATTTAGATTGATAATAACGGGTAAAAAGGCTAATACATTTTGTTTCTATTATTCTATTTTCCACAATGTCAAAGCAATGTTAACCCAAAACACGAGCTCAGGCATGCACTTCAGTCCATACAAACTCCGCTGTTCTGCTCTAGCCGGAGAACACTCCCGTTGCTGGAACACTTTTAGGCGTCGGTTCTATTTCTAGCATGCACGTATTTTCCGCGTGGCTCGAGCCGCGCCAGAGACGCGCATGTCTCACGCAGGCAGTGTGCAAACTCCAACCTGGTAACATGGGAGTCGCGTGGTTAGTGCGCGTGCACATGAAGGGGGGTGTGGGGGGTGGAGGAGAGAGAAGCATGAAGAGGGAAGTTAGCTAGAGGAGTCATGTCCTAGACAATGACTAACGTTAAAAATGTATATTCTTGAGAATTTTGATAGGGCCGACACACGACCAAAGAGACGACGTTCCGATGAACAAATAACAAAGAAGAGGGAAAAGGAGAAGGAATGCGTGAAGTCCTGAATTCCATCAGAAAAGCGTTCAAAAGACGTTGAGAAACAGAAGGGCTTCCGATCCGACGTTCAGGAGGCTCTGTTTCTGCTGGACAGGCGTGTAAATCCAGTCTGGTTTTTCTAAATGGTTCATGACTGTTTCAGGAAGCACGGGAGGGAGGGGGAGGGGACGGGATGAGGAGGAGGAGGAGGGTCGAGCTAGCCTTTGTTTGACAATACTTTGAACGTCAACAAGAAGTGACGTCACCCAACATCGCTTAGAGCAGCTTTAATGCGGGAACACATATGCTGTGTCCAACAACGAACTCTGAGGTTCCATCGTAGTCGTTTCATGCGCACGTGAACGTCATGGCAACGTACAACAGCACCTCACGCGGGAAACACTTAACGTAACGCGTAAATGCGCGTAACTAACATAAATCAAGCAAGCTAGCGCGCACAGGCCACGAAGTGTTGGCGAAATAACACATTAGCGAATAATATGGAATTTTTCCCAGAAAACCTGTTGCACAAAATAAATCCAAGCACTTTCAAGGACTCGTGTCTGTGTGTGTTTATGTTCAAAAACTTTCCTGGGCCTTGAATATAATTTTTTTCAGATTCACAAACTTTCAAGGATTTCAAGCACCCGTGGAAGTAAACGCATCTTGGTTTAAGAATGTTTAGATATTTGGACTGGAAACAAGAGAAAAACACAGAGTGAGAGAAGCATGTTCAGGACGGAGACGAGGGAGAAACACCTCAGACGGAAAGCACTCGATAAGCTCACCAACAAGTATCGCTCGGGGGTCGTTCTTTCATAACTCATGACACTCAGAAGAAGAAAACAACTGTACACGGATCAGGCGCCTGGCAGATCCTCGAGCCTCAAACATGCGATAACCATCAGGTCATGTGAGACACAAGCTGAAACCCAAAACACACACGACTGGGCCGTTTCTCCGATGTAAACCCGTGCGAGGTCATCAGGGTCATCGCAGGCTTGTGCTGATCACGATCCGGACAGGAACATGTGCTGAAGGGTGTAGTACGACAGGTTTCAGCACCTCAACATCAGCTCGATGAGGTTTGTGATCATCACTGTGTTGAGCTTCAGTGTTAGGCTTCTTATAAACACATCATCCAATACAATGGCTTTATTCACATCTGATGGACCAAGTGGACTCGTGATACCTTAAAATACTAAGAAGTTTCTTTTTAAGAAAATTTAATTATGACTTTAAGAAGTACTGTGCAATCTCATATTTCAACTTCAAAATCTCATACTTCAAAAAAATGAAGAGCAAAACATGTGCATTCGGCATAACTGATGCTCTATACATGTATTCAACACAATTATAAATCCAGTGCCAGATCTGCAAGGAAAACTGTAGTTTTGATGCTCATAACCAGCTACAGTAGTTGCTCGAGTATTTTATGGCATGGTTTACAGCTACAGAAGATTCATAATCCAACATTTGCATATTTAAACAGCCCCTGGTCACAATTATTGTGGTGGCATTTATTTAAATATCAATAAATATGAATGTGAAATATGAATAAATGTCTTCCTACATACACTACGAATCACTCAAACACTGAGACTTGAATTATGAAGAAAAGTGAATGTAACGAGACAGACTTTTTATTTGATTTGATTTGATATAGCGCTGGGCGACGATTAATCACATCCAAAATAAAAGTTTATGTTTACATAATATATGTGTGTGTGCTGTGTATAATTATTTTGTATATATAAATACACACATATGCATGTGTTTACTTAAGAAATATTTGTATGTATATACTGTATATGCATGTGCATGTGCTTACTTAAGAAAAATGTATTAATATATAACATTTATATATAATATAAATGATATATCAATATCACACACATATATATTGTAAACACATAATTTAAATAGTCATTATAAAAAGTTAAATTAATATATTTACTTAAAATTAGTGCTAGAAAACAATTAATCACGATTAATCGCATCCAAAATAAAAGTTTGTTTACATAATATACGTGTATAATTATTTTGTATATATAAATACACACACATATGCATGTATATATTTAAGAAATATTTGTATGTATATACTGTATAAATATTTATTAGTGCTGTCAAACGATTAAAATATTTAATCGCGATTAATCGCATTAATGTCATATTTAACTCGCAATTAATCGCACATTTTTATCTATTCTAAATGTCCCTTGATTTCTTTTTGTCCCATTATCTTTTTCTCATTTTAATGCTCTGATCAACATGGAAAAGTGGATCAGCTTGCTTTGTGCAAATGTTTTTTTATTGCGAACAACATTGGCATATACTGTAGTGTTCAACTTCACACTAACATTCTCACTTGGAGCAAATAATCGCATCAGAGAATTCGCCTCCGCATCAGTGGTGTTTGAGACTGGACGTGCTGCGATGATCGCTCAGTTCACTACGACGAAACACACAGATCACGTTGGTCTTGTCATTGGAACCATTTGGCAACTTTTTAAAAGTAAACTTTCCATTCAGAATCTTATTGGCATCCATTTCGGCGTCTCACGCTCGCCATCCCCTCAAAACGTAGCGTTAGCCTTCTACTCTTCGGCCGGCTCGCGAGCCCAAACAAGTGTGTGCGGCGTGCCTGTTGTTCTGTGTCCGGTCTAGCTAGATCCGGTGTGGTGTTGTAGTTTTTCTAACGTTACTAGTTGTTGCAACAGCATGTGAAAAAAACTACAAAGTTTGCTAGGCCAAAAAGAACATTAATCTCACGATAAAAATGTTTACGCCGTTAAAATGGGTTTGTGTTAACGTCGTTAATAGCGCGTTTAACTGACAGCACTAATATATACAGTATACATCATTGATATTATATATAAATATGTTCTATATTAATAATACATTTTTCTTAAATATACACATGCATATGTGTGTGTATTTATATATACAAAATAATTATACACATATTTAAACACAAACTTAGATTTTAAAGTGTATTTGCAGCTGTTGTTTATCCAGACGGGCCTCGATTGGGAGTGAAAACACGTTCCTGTAAACTGGATTGTGGACTAGCTCTCCAGCCAATCACTTTGGTGAATTTGTCATCCATAAAACTATAGGGACATGTTCGTGAATGACCATGAGAAATGCCACTGATGTGTTTTCATCAGGAAAAACGACACAATACAAAAGCGTTTTCTCCGTCTGTCTCTTTCATTTCTCCTGTTCCTTTTCTATTAGCGGCCTCTTCTCATCCGTCTCTCTCATTGTTGGTCAGTTCTCTTAATGCACCATTAGCGGAGAGAACCGAGTGGACTTGCTGATAATGTTCCCTCGCTCTTTTCCCCATCCGTCGCTGCCCTGATTGGGTCGTGAGAGCTCCATTAGGAGCCGCTTTCAGGCTGTGTTTGTGCGACTGCGCCGCGAGACCCTCGCTAGGGTGCAAATGGAGTCAGTCGATTACACACACCCTGTGCCGTATCACCGTTCTCCAGCTGGGCTCATTTACACAGCTTCATTTCCTACACTTTCAGCATTTTCTTTGGCTCCACTTGAAGATGCCCGCTTGTAATGTTAGTGTCCGAAACACTCTCTGAGTCTTTTAAAATAGCCTGTTTTTGCTGCTGTACTTCTTTGAGTTCAACATACAAATGATGTCTATAATTGTGACTTTATTATGCTTTTTTTGGGATATTCACTTTCATTTAGTGTATGATATAGCTGTCTGTGAATGTAAGATGACTGCAAAGTTTTAAAGATTTAAGTGCACAATAAATCCACTTATTATCTCCCAAAAGACTTAGATTTTAAGCAGTCCCAGCAGTCACCACCAGTGTGTCCTTGAGCAAGACACTTTACTCCACGTTGCTCCAGGGGGATTGTCCCTGTAATAAGTGCACTGTAAGTCGCTTTGGATAAAAGCGTCTGCCAAATGCATAAATGTAAAATGTAAATGTAAAAGAAAGAACTAAGTTACTCCAGTCTTACGTCCTGCATGAACCCACTTATGTTTCTAACAAACTTGAATAATGCCAGTCGGGGCTTGACATTAACGTTTTTTGCTCACCAGCCACTGTGGCTAATGGTTTTCCAAAGTTACCCAGCCTTTTCACAGGCCACAATCTTGACATCAATACCATGAGGAAAACTTCCATATAGTTATTTGTAATATGATCTCATAATTTGGCAGCAGGTTTATTAGGCTGCTGTCACTTTAAGACCTGACGCACAGATCCGTTATACTGTTACACGCGTTTTCTTTCTCAACTGTTTACGATCACTTAAAACATAACTGACTGTGTTTACGTGAATACTCACCGAGACCAATCTACAGGCGTCTGTTATAATACATGATGTACATAAGTTGATTATATGACATTATGTATTTTAGCAGTGTTGATCATTAAAACCATATGATTACTTGCTTTTGATACTTTCTTACTTTGAACCAATCATTAATGCCTCATTGTTATTATATATGTATATCACTTAGGTCTATTTTTATCACCACAAAAAAGTATTATCCGATTAATCGTCAAAATAATCGATCAATTACTCGATGAAAAAAATAATCGTTAGTGACAGCACTACTAATTACTGACTTAGTTCATTTACCAATGTTAGGGCTCTATGATTTCTGTGATGCAGAAAATACAGATCACGGAATCCAGTCATAAAAAGTGTAACATGAAATGTCACGGAATTTGGCAAATTGTGGATGCATAAATTCCGGAAAATTTTGGAAAAATAAAACTGAATTTGGGAAAACACAATATAAACAGATATTAAACCTAATAATATGTTGGATAAATACTACTAGATTTTTTAAGGAAACACTTAACACATCTGTCTTTAGGTCCATCAGGATCTCATGGAAAACCCGGTGAAGGGCGATGGGATTGGGCGCGTGTCAGCTGACCTGGAGCTGTGAATGTGTGTGTGAGCGCAGCAGCTAAAAATACAGCCGACCAGGAATGACAAACATGTAAAGTCTGATTCTCTCTCTGAGACACTAGGGACCTGACCAGCCGGCTCACTGCGAAGACGAAACAAGACCTGTGTGCATGTGTGCATCTGCCTATGTCAACACAAATATGTGCCGTTTCCACAGGAATACCGTTTCTTGCATCATATACAGCAGAAAAATCCACATCAACGGCCATTCAGGAGCTGTGTGCTCGTCTTAAACACACAATCAGGAATCATTGCTTAAGCATTATCCCTGGTATTCTGTGATTTGCACATTTTAATTTAAACTAATTTTAATTCTACTTTCTTGCATTCAATGCAATGCATCTTGTTTGCAGCCTCAATTTGCATTTGTTAGCAAATATGTTCAGCTACACACGGTTGCTTAGGTCGTTGCATTACACTGTGTGTCATTGTATTTTTCTGGGCTTTATATCTGTGAGTGCAATTCAAACCTGATGAAGCAGAACACAGAAAATACATTTACTTATGGAATAAAGTGAAAACATTAAGGAAAATGCACAAAAATAAATGTGGCTTTATTTAAATTGACTTATGTGAAAGATATGAACACGCTTGGTTGCATCTGTCATATTTGTTCTCCGGTTATGGATTAATATCTTCATTTTTGGTGTAGACGGGTCTCTAGGCAACTGAAGTAGAAGATCGCTGGATCATGAAGAACTGAGCCGTCTGGGTGTGTGTGTGTGTGTGTGTGTGTGTGTGTGTGTGTGTATTACAGACTGAGTATCGATGAACAAATATTAAAGCAGACATAATGTGCCACAGCTGGTTAATGCTTTTATATGCAACAGAAAACACACTCACAAATGCACGAATCATCAAGTGTGTGTGTGTGTGTGTGTGTGTGTGTGTGTGTGTGTGTGTGTGTGTGTGTGTGTGTGTGTGTGTGTGTGTGTGTGTGTGTGTGTGTGTTTAAAACCCCTCAGATTCAGCCATCAGTTAAAGCCGGATGGGATGTTTGAGAATGAGATTTCTGCATGTCTCACTGTCTGCAGGGATTCAGTGTCTCTTTACTTTCCCAACAGGCTTTTCAATCAATAAGACATTGACAGAATGTCTCTAATAATAGGAGGTCAAACATTGGGCAGAACTAATACTTACACACACACAGTCCACAGCTCCTCCGGGTAAACACTGAGCTGTAAAGACTCAACTGAAGTTTAGGCACGTCCATGGATCGCTCTAATCTCATTTACACACCCCTAAACATCACATAAAGAGCGATGTGTGGTTTGAGCACTTTAATATGGCATTTAATATATGAGTATTCTTGATTTGACTGCACTGACACCATCAGACTGAACTGGATTGAGCTGATAATGATGACACTATAGTCTTCTGTAGAGCTGAATCGAACTTGATGAACTTCACGCAGTTATTGATCTGAACTGAATCAGCATTGAAATGAACAGATCAGGGGTGTGTTTCCCAAAAGCATCGTTAGCAAACTATGGTCGCAAGTTCCATCGTTATCAGCAGTTCAACCGAAAATATCGTTCTAACGAACATTCGCAAACAGCGTCGCAGAGTTGTGTGTTTGGAGCGACAGATCTCCACCTGTGGTTAGAAGAAGAGTTTCTAGTTTGCATGACATGTGGACTCAATAAATCTTATCTTGAGCAGAATAAGCAGCATTCAGTACAACCTGTGTCTTTTATTTAGGATACATACAAATGTCATTTACGTCTTTTAGTTTGTCAAGAGATTTAAAGCATCGAGTGCGCGTGTGTGAACGAGCTCTAGTGCGAAAGAACGAGTCTATGATTGAATCTGGAAATAAAGCAAATAACTGAGAAAGATGAGAAATAGTCCTCAGATGCATGTCTGTAATTTATAAAAAAATGTCTAGAATTAATTCGATCTCAAACGATTCATTACACAGGGTTCTTGCAGGTCTCAGTTAGTCAAATTTAAGACCTTTTCAAGACATTTTAAGACCATAAAAAACCTACAATAAAAATTTGTATGTAGAAAATTGTCTGCATTACCAAAAAAATATTCAAATCAAAGAATTCATTTTATTTCAATGAATTCAGTAATTGAAAAAGCATTAACTTAATTTACAGATAAAGCAATCACATTAGCAACCTTCCACACCCAACAACGTGTGTCAGAGAAAAGAACAGAATCAGATATAATTTTTTTATAGAAAATTGTACTTTGCATATTATACTGTAAAAAACACATAATCAGTTGATTTTAAGTGATCATAACTAGAGATGAAATGGCATGAACATTTCATTTCATGATTATAGTGCCAAAAATGATCACTGTTATCACAGAATCCTGTTCAAAAAGTACTAATACTACACAATGAAATCAATTCACCAAGTTTTAAGTCGAAAAACAGCAAATAACAAATAAAATTAGCATCAATATGCACTAACATAAACATTAAAATAATACCATTAAAAATGATAGCCAGATTTTAAAAGTGTCTTGCAACATGTTATATACTAACATGTACAAGTTCATGTTGGAGACCCCTGCTCTAGAGCTCCGCTTTGTAGGCTACGACTCCATACTTTTTTGCTACTTTGTAATAACTTTATACAGCCAGCGTTTCTGGAAATGAACGAGGATAAACACTTTTTAAGACCTGAGTGACCTGACTAAATTAAATGTAAGACCGCGGATGAAAATCTGGCCGTTTTTCAGACGTTTTAAGGCCTTAAATGTAAAGTTCTTAAGACCCCGCGGGAACCCTTATTAAAAGAAGTTATTACTCCACCAAGTTCGCAACATCATTAACCAACATGGTTTAACTGCAAATTTGCGGCAATTTGGTTTGGGGAAACAGTCTTGACTCGCTAGTTGATTTCTTCAGCGATGTATGGTACTATAGCAATGAAACGGCGAGTTACGGCGGTGAAGCGGCGAGTTACGGCGGTGTACGGGACACACACCCCTGATTAGCACTATTGTCTTTTTTTGCTGCTTTTCAACAGAATTTGTCTTATTTGAGGAAGTCTGCGTCACTGATTCTGCTATTTTCCTGTTTATTATTGTGTAACAATCTATAAAGCGCTATAAAAATAAAGGTGACTTGACTTAACGTGTCACTTCCTGTCTATGTGGGCTGTTCTTGTCTCAGTGCTGATAGTCAAACGTCTGGCTACTGGAGATTACAGAAGTTTTCCAGATGAAAAAAAAGCTCAAACTTTTTGAGTGATGGGCCTGATTTGGGAGACAGACACTGAGATTTGAGAGATTTGCATGAGATTTGCCTTGCAGCAGCTGAGAGTGAGAGTGACAGATGAAACGTGTCGGTGGGATCGCGGTCGGTTCGGTTGTGTTTCAGTGAGAGGGAGCGTCTGGTCATCACACCCGACGCTCGCTGTAACCCTCACCGCAGGTCTGGGCTTCTCCCAGGTCATTTCCATATTCAAATGAGCTGCAGGAGGGGATTTGCATACAGCAACAAACGGCTGTTTAATTCATTATTAAAGCAGAGGGAGAAAAGTGACACTCTGAGCCAAACAGGGATAGTAGATAGATAGATAGATAGATAGATAGATAGATAGATAGATAGATAGATAGATAGATAGATAGATAGATAGATAGATTTAAAAACTCTTACAGTATCTGTATAGTATCTGAAAACACAGAACCACAATATTATGATTTTTTGTTCATGTTTTAATTTAAGTTTTATATATTGAACTGACTACAGACCTTTTAAAGGTTCATTGTGTGATATTTAGGAGGATCTGCTGACAGAAATGCAATATAATATTCATAATATTTCAGTGGTGTATAAAGACCTTACATAATGAAGCGTTATGTGTTTATTAACTTAGAATGAGGCGTTACTCTCGACACACACCGCGGGTCCGCTTACATCCACATGCTTCTACGGTGGCCCTGAGCGGACAAAGGCGTTTCTTCACTATCTTGTTCTTCATGATAAGAAGATTCAGCTAAAGTCAGCGAATAAAACACTGACACAATGATGAACAAGTCACAATAATATTCACAATAACATCGTTTTACTGAATAATTAAGTAAACCTAATTTCTGTTTAACTGTTTAACTGGCTACTCTCTGCTGTCTCAGACGATGACATCACTTCCTGTCGGCCACTGTAACTTCTGTTGGGTGCAGTTCACAACCTCACCACTAGATGCTTCTAAAACTTACACACTGCACCTTTAAATAAACCATAGATAAAAAGAACAACACGTCAGTAGTGTGAAGTTACAAACTGTGCTTTAGGTTCACATCAACACCGCCTTACAAATGTGAGAGAAAAACGAAACTTGTATTTACTAACATGAACTAACAATGAGCAATACATTTGTTACAGTTTTTATTAATCTGTGTTAACTAATGTTTGATTTTTGATTTAACTAATGTGTAAGTGAATGTTTAAATGAATATTAACTAAGATTAATAAATGCTTTAGAAGTTTTGTTCATTCTTAGTTCATGTTAACTAATAAACCTTATTCTAAAGTAAATAAACCATAAATAAAATGAACAACACGTCAGTAGAGTGAAGTTACAACCTGTGCTTTTGGTTCACATCCCTTCACAAATCTGAGAGAGAAACGAAACGTGACATGAAAGTCAAAGAGGGAATGGCTTTTCTTTTTGGGAATGGTAAATGTCAGGAGAAAGCCCGGGAGAGGCTACGGCTCATTTCCATGAATGCACACGTCTGTTGTCAGAGCGAACACACTCCGGACCACATGTCAGCATTTCTTCGGCATGTTTCTCCAATAGTGGCACAGAAAATGCTTTTGTCAGCCGTTTAAGACTCACAATAGCCCGTGAACAAACCTCTTCCTCAGCCGGTGGATGCCGACGGCCAAACACCATCAGTAACCACTACTGCGCCAAACTCAATCAGTTTAGCAGAGACAGACGAGGTCTTCAACTAATATGACAGCTAAACAATTGGCAGGTACAAAATAAATAATATTAATGCTAAATAGCAATGTGAATACTGATTTATTTATTTATTATTGAGAACATTATATAAACAAAGAAGGAAACCGTCACAATGTAGAACAAACAAACAGGAAAAAAGAACGAAAGAAAGAAAAGGTACAAGACTCATCAGAATAAATCACATATCAAAGGAAAAGGGTAAAAGATTGACATATTTCAGCTGTTTTTAAAGTCTTCTTGTTACACGAGTTAGAGAAAGTCCCAGAGTAATGTCGGACTTCAGCGAACAAAACAACGTTTTTTTCTAGCCTGAAAATTTACATTTATGTAAATAAAAGTTTGTAAACAAAAAAAGAAGATTAAGTACATTTTGTTTTTGAGTAAAGGCTCTTTTTTTCCAATTAACAATTCCAAACAAAACAGTAGTTTATGTGGCCAATGTGATGACAGCATTTTTTTGATGAAAAAAACAAACATATTTTGATGAAAGATTATTTAATTATATTTTCCCCTTTTAGAAAAACGTGCACTAATGAATCACGGTCAATAATTACAATTACGCCACAATAAATGAAAGCGAGCGATGCACAGAGAGAGTCTGCTAATCAAATATTGCTTGGCTCATGACGGAGGAGATTCCTGCCAAGAATCTGGCCGTGAACACGGAGGAATCCTCACGGAGACACAGGACAGGTGCAGACGATAAACAACAGCACCAGAGGAAATGAAAGAGGCTATTTTTAAGCAACTGGTAAAATCACATCCCTCAGGGCATGAAGGTCAAAGGGTCACAGTCGATGATGTCAGCAATGTGGCTCTAATGCCTTCAACACCGAGACTCGAGAGCCGCTGGTTTAGTTAAAGGGTTCGTTCACCCAAAAATGAAAGTTCCGTCAGTAATCACTCTCCCTAATGTTGTTCCAACCCCGTCAGACTTTCCTTCATCTTCGGAACACAAATTAAGATGTTTTTGATGAAATCTGAGAGCTGTCTCACTCCTCCATAGTCTTCTCTGTAATCCAGATCTGCCATCCCAGAAAAGTTAGTAAAGACATCATTAAAATAGTCCAAGTGACTCCAGCGGCTCAACCGTAAGTTTATCAAGCGACGAGAATACTTTTTGTGCAAAACAAACAAAAATAACGACTGTATTCAACTATCTCTTCTCTTCCATGTAGGGGTGGAACGGTACATGTATTCGTATTGAACTGAAACGGTACGGGCGTCATGGTTCAGTGCATAAATTTACACGGAGAATACATGGTATAGAAATAAATAAAACTTGCGTGCAAATTAATTCATGTAATGCGGAACTACTGTTAGATACGTGGGTTCTTTAGGGACACCTAATCTGTAGCCCCGCCTTAGAAGCAGGCTGCGATGTAAAGATTGCAATGCTGGAATGTGTGTGTGTGTGTGTGTGTGTGTGTGTGTGTGTGTGTGTGTGTGTGTGTGTGTGTGTGTGTGTGTGTGTGTGTGTGTGTGTGTGTGTGTGTGAGTGAGTGAGTGAGTGAGTGAGTGAGTGAGTGAGTGAGTGAGTGAGTGAGAGAGAGAGAGAGAGAGAGAGAGAGAGAGAGAGAGAGAGGGGCGCGGGCGCTATCGAAAAGTCGCAAAGTGTTTACTTATATTTGTGTGTGTGTGTGTGTTCGTGTGTGTGTGTGTGTGAGGCGCGGGCGCGATCGTACAGTGGAAACATAAAAACATACTCCGTCATTTTGTTTATACAGGACATCATTCAAACTGCAAAGTGTTTAAGTTGCTGTTAATTAAAATTGTAAGGAAAACAAATATATTAATCTGAAATGTAGCAAATAAATTTTCAATTCATTCAGGTACAATTACCAAACATATCTCAAGGTCTTTTTGTCTTTTTATTAATTTAATAATAAACTAATTATATAAAACTATGGTCAGTGCACTACAAATAAACTGCTTCTATGCCTTTACTTTATTAATAAAACTTATTTAAAAAATTAGGGATGCACCGATTGGGAAATTATGGGCCGATACCGATACCGATGTTTAACATAACAACTTGGCCGATGGCCGATGCCGATGCCGATGTTTTTTCTTTTTGTTATTTATTCCTTCTTTTGTGCCACGGAAACATACAAGTCTTTCGGCTCTTGATCACACTATCCTAGAATGAGCACAAATTCAATCAGACCAATTTATGAAACAAAAAAAACCTTTAATGTCACTTTCTGGTTGACAGTTATAACCTTATTTATAAGTTCTTTTTCAGTTGTTATGAAGAGCAATATGAGAGAGAAATTTGGTAATCATTGTCTGACCCAACAAAAAAAACATTATAATATTCATTTTATTTTTCGTGTTCGCATTTATGAGGGAAAAAACACGGGTGAATGTTCATACCAAAATATTAAATTTTAAGCGCGCACGCGCTCTTCTGCGAGAGAGAGAGAGAGAGAGAGAGAGAGAGAGAGAGAGAGAGCCCCGACCGCGCGCGCGCTCTCACTCACTATTCAGAGCGGTCAAGCTTCCCCGTACTTTTTGACAAGAGTCCTTGACAGGGAGGCCAGAGTTTCTTTGCAGCTCAAGTCGGCGGCGGTGTGTACAGTTAACGCTCTATCTGTTGACGGCGCTGAGGGAAAAGCTCCCCCCACTGGAAGAAGCAGTCGCCGCCCATTTGTGTCCTCCTGCGCACCCATCAAAGCCGTGCAGAACGTCTTCAGCACTCGCGGATCGTGCATACTCCGCCGCTTCTTCTGCTACACACCATATGGTCGTTCTTTTCTCGAGAAAAGGAGTTTTCTCATAGAAAATAAATAAATAAATGCGTCATTGTACCCAGCACTTCTGAAAATGCACTTCCGAATGCGTCTCTGTCCCCAGCATATCAAACTGACGCCCATGTGACATCGGCGAATGTCATTTTTATTTCCCGATGGCCGATGGCAGTTAACGAGGCAAATATCGGCCGTTACCGATGTTCAGCCGATGCATCGGTGCATCCCTATAAAAAATACAAGGCTTAAGTAATTTATTTTCCTCTGGTGGTCCAGCCTGAGACATGCTCAAGCCTTCTACATTTCTGTTTTGCTTTTCCCTCCATTGTACCGAACTCGTACCGAACCGTGATGTCTGAACCGAGGTATGAACCGAACCGTGACTTCTGTGTACCGTTACACCCCTACTTCCATGTCATTGTCCTAAGCTGTTGACGTAGTGTAACAGATGCGTGTGATGCTGGCCAATAGTGAGCCTCCGTTCTGACGCACAACCCAGAAGCGCTGCGCTGATACACTACGTCAACTCACTCAGAGAAACACAGAAGAACATGAAGAGTGGAATAAAGTCGTTATTTTTGTTTGTTTTTTTCGCATAAAAAGTATTCTCATCGCAGATATGAGCTGCATTTTATTGATCATCAGCTCATTTCCAAGTCAAGACCGCATTAAGAGAGAGCAGCAACAGCACTGCTAAGATCATTTGGTTTCTTTCCTGTTAATGAAGATGATTGTGTGTGAAGCGTCTGCGACTTACTCTCACTTTGATTTGACATAGGTTGCACGTTGGCTTGATGAAGAGATGCTCAGCTGCGGTGTCATATCTGGCTATAACATGACATATAGCCTATAACACGCTCTCACATGTCTGTTTTTTAGCAGTTGGGAGGAGTAAAATGTACATATGAGACCCTGGATCACGTCACCAGTCACATGTCGCACGGGTATATCTGTGGCAATAGCCAACAATACACTGTATGGGTCAAAATTATCGATTTTTCTTTTATGTAAAAAATCATGAGGATATTAAGTAAAGATCATGTTCCATGAAGATATTTTGAACATTTATTTGTGTGAGTGAGTGCAGCACAATCATGAACATAAATGCACAACTTTATAGGAGATTTTCTTAATGTTTTGATTTGTTTGCACCCTCAGATTCCAGATGTTCAATAGTTGTATCTCAACCAAATATTGTCCTATCCTAACAAACCACACATCAATGGTGAAAGTGTATTTATTCAGCTTTCAGATCATGTATACATCTCAATTTAAAAAATTGACCCATGTGACTGGTTTTGTGGTCCAGGGTCATATATGTGGTTTCAACAACCGGATGCATTTACACCAGTTTCGACTGTAACGCGTCTCAGATCTCCTCCTGATGTGGTTTGAGCGATCGGATGTAAATCTGTCTTGATTGTGTTTCGGAGGGCGTTTACACCTGGACTCTTCACGATAGGATCGCTATCAGATCTCAGAAAACACATGAAGAGGCCAGGAGTGATTTCACCAAGTACCACATGTTCCTGGATCAACATCTTTGTTGATCCTGGAACAACTTTCCAATCAACCAATCAGATTTGAGGGTCAAGTTTACAGTTTATGTCAAGTTTAGGCTAGACCCAGGGTGAGGTGCTTCAACATCAGTGTTATTCACCTATCATTTCATTTTAGAGAAAAGGTATGAGTAGGGTTAGGTTTAGGGGTAGGTTTAGGGGTAGGGATCGGGTAAGAACTACATTTTGGGACAGGAATGTTATTCCAGGATCAACAAAATATGTTGATCCAGGAACATGTCTTACTTGGCAAAATCATGATGACCTTTGATTTCCATGATGCGCAAAATGCTAAAGACATTCTTTTTGAGTACAAAAACTATTAAAACAGAATCCAGAAACACTAAAATAGAAAGAAAAAACTAATTGGGGGGAAGAAGCAGATTTCATAGGACCGTACATCCGGGTGTGTGCCACAGGACATATTCTGCTGTGCCCTTGTTAACCCAGCAGCCTCTCACACGTCAGCTCTCCTCACTTTCACTCGCTCTCTCTGGTGCTCATGGGTAACGCACCCGAGCCGAGTTTAAAACTCAGAGTGATTGATTAAGTGCCGGTCAGATCAGCGACGGACAATAGAGAGTAGGAAAGGGCAATCCATCACCACGAAGGCTGATGCCAGCGCGAAGCACAGCAGATAAATGAGCGCACCCACACGAGGAGAGGGGAGATGAAGAAACCAGTTCCTCCGGCTGATCCTTCGCTCGTCACGGGAGGATCGGGATCCCCGTTTCTGGAGCAACATGGATTTTCCACCTGAATTATACATGAGAATCAAAGTGTGTGTCGTCATCAAGGCCTGATTCTAGACTCTGTTTGCGTGCATGTGTGTGTTGGGAGGGGGGCGAATGCATGTGTGTGTGTGTGTGTGTGTGTGATGGAGGGACGGATGCATATGTGTGTGTGTGTGTGTGTGTGTGTGTGTGTGTTTTGGGGGGGGGGGGGGGGGGGGGGTTGAATGCATGTGTGTGTGTGTGTGTGTGTGTGTGTGCTTCAGATAAATGAGAGCTTTCATCAGGTCAGTATCTATCAGAAGACAGAAATAAAAAGGGAGTATAAACACTATATCAGAAAAATAAGGAATTAAGTGATTCTGGTTCCAACTCTGACTACGGCTCTGTAAACAAATCTTTCTGTGATTTCTGGACAATTCTTATTGCATTTACTATCAGAAAGCATGTTGTCAAAGTAGACAATTTCAGATTCTAACAGAACAATACAAAAAAATCAGAAGGAAATGTTTCTAGTATTCCTGGAAAAAAACTGGTTATCCTTTCACATCTATTGCTGATTCTGAACTGGCACTTAAACTACATCCTTTATTTTGGTGTCTGTCCGCAAACAAAAGCAAAGTCATTCCAGAATCATTAACAAAAGAAAAACATTTTGTCATCATAATGTTCGTCTACTTGGCAAACCAAGGCTGTTTGCTGCAGATTATGGATTCTGACTGGGTGGAAGCCAATCAGAGCCAATACTTAAACCAGATATATTGGATATAAGAGTATCAAGACATTTAGGTTAAAAAAAATATTACTTAAGGGCTGAAAAGAGCTATAAAGCACTACAGACATAATATATATAGGCCTATATATTATCATTTTAGCCATGAGGCTTGACAGACTAGTATTATATATAAATCCACTTTCTGATCACATTAGAGCAGTGGTTCTCAATCAGGGGTCATAAAATATATTATTATATTAAAGTCCCCCTGTGGTGAAAATCCCAATAGAATCTGTCTGCATCCTGCAAGACTTCAAGTTACGCCCCTTCAAGTTACGTCATTTCAAGTTACGCCCACTTCAAGTTACGCCCACTTCAAGTTACGCCCACTTCAAGTTACGCCCCTTCAAGTTACGTCATTTCAAGTTACGTCATTTCAAGTTACGCCCACTTCAAGTTACGCCCACTTCAAGTTACGCCCACTTCAAGTTACGTCCACTTCAAGTTACGTCATTTCAAGTTACGCCCCTTCAAGTTACGCCCCTTCAAGTTACGCCCACTTCAAGTTGCTCACTGTTTTTTTCGACTGCGCTGCACAGACCGGTCGGTGTATGATATCAAAGTACCGCGAGAGCGATAAGAGCAAACAGACACTTCTGAATGCTTTTGAATCGCTGTTGCACGAGTTTAACATAAACAGAACAAACTGTTTCCCACACATAGTGCGGTGCGCCACAGAATCAACACCGGCCGCAACATATTGCGTTTCGTTATAAAAAATAAATAAAAAGTACGCTCGCTATTTAAAACACGTAACGTTAGCGTATTCATTCAGCTGCATTTCCTTTCCTTGCTCTCCCTCCGTCTCTCTGTCACTCACGCGTCTCTCTCACAAGCGATTTTTTGTCTTGCCTTATTTGATCGGTAAATGATGTAGAATGTAGATGACTGCTGTGCCTGCGATAGGAACGAGCAGAGAGAGATAGAGAGCCCCGGTCGCGCGCGCGCGTCTTCAAACTGTCTGGCTCTCTCTCGCTCCCTCCCGCATATTAATCAAAATCAATTGAGAATTGACACGATGGTAAAAGATCGGAAGACCGAAGTTTCACGTGGAGCATTCGGATATTTTTTTCCTGAATTACCGCTGGGTGTGAATTGTGCTAAAAAAAATAAAATAAAAAAATAAAATAAAAAAACTTTATGATTATATTATTATTATTATTATTATTGAAGAATAATGATCTTTGGTCTTATGTATGTCATTGGTAATTCATTGTGTGTCACTGGTGTTACTGTCTTTTTTTTTCTGTCACATTAAATAAAATATCACATGTGACATGATCATTTTACATCCATTTAATTCTGCATACACTCAAAAGTTAAGATTTAAACTAAGGATTGCATCATTAGGCTACTTGATTTTAACTGGTTTTCAAATATTTTCATCATTATAGCAAATACATGGTTGCACAAATGAACTAACATCATTCAACATACTTTTAACAAACATGATTAAAATAAATAAAACAATTTCCTTATTTGCTGAATTATTATTATTTTTCTGTACCTCTGACTACATGTGCTGAATTTTTTTTTGAAATAATATTTAATTAAAACCTTTAATATATTGCCAAGCTGTCATTTATGTGTATTCATAAAGTCAAAGGGTAATCTAATAATGTGGTTTAAATGTTAAACTTACGACATTACTAAATGTCTCTATACGACCTGGCATCTTGCCGACAACATCTCATTTTGAGTTTGACATATCGTGTGGTTCTATGTGATTTGGACAACTTTAAGTTACGCCCACTTCCTGTTACTCCCCTCTCTTGCAGTCCGCAGACAGACCCATCTCGAAAATCCAGCGTTTAATGTTGTTTATGTGTCTATGTGGTGTTTTTAATCTGCTTTAAGACAAACCATGTGTAAGTTCATAAGTCGACAGCATTGCTGAGTATTTCCTCCTTAAAACTGCAGTGAACCAAAGACAGTCTCAAACACACGCTTTGAAATCGCTGGTGTTTCTGACGTCACAAACTACCTTGTAACCAATCAGATCAACGTGTGATCGTCAACCAGTGGATCTCTGAGCTGAGTGAGTGAGTGGAGGCGGGGCTTATTTGCATATTCATAGAACCGCACATACTAAATGAGGCGAGGGTGTCGAGTTACATTCAAGATATTTTAAGGCATTAAGAATAAAAAAAAAAACTTTTAAAAATGTCATTTTGGTGATCAAAGATGACTACAGGGGACGTTAAAAATAATCTTAATTAAACACAAAGTAAATCATATTTATTGTTTCCCTTTAAAAGTATTGTTTTGTCATAATTAAAGAAGATACAGAAGGAAATTCAAATATTGTTCTACAGTAGGGGGAACCGCTGCATTAGATTCATTAGTAACCGCTAAACTGCATTACATAACGAGGTATGCTAATGTCTCAGACCAGCGCAGGTCAGGAGGCTACGAGATGAACACCAAACACACAGCCCAACACATAAACAGTGGAAACTATGATTGCTAGTGTGATGCTGTGCAGAAGAGACGTCAACCATCGGCTGAGAGCAAACATCTGCTGTCGAGAAAACACTCCAGACTGAAACACTCACATCACGTGTGTGTGTGTGTGTGTGTGTGTGTGTGTGTGTGTGTGTGTGTGTGATTTCACTGCCAGTCACTAACCAGAACCAGCCCGATCCAGTCTAACCAGGAGCTCATTTGCATAATTCCTTTAGTAAATTGGTTGCTAAAACAATACAGACATCAAATAAACAACTTCACCTGCAGGAGCAACTCTTCCAAGCCTTCCTCTCTCTCTCAGCTATCCTGATCTCTCACGCATCATTCTGGAAAGCCAAAGAAAACCTCCTTGTGGCCGTTGAACAGCTGGAGTTAATCACACCCGGATAATCATTCTAATATTGAAACATTTCTCATTATTATCAATGTTCAAAACAGTTGTGTACTTGTTTATTTCAGGATTCTTTGATGAATAGAAAGTTCAAAAGAACAGCATTTAATTAAAATAGAAGCTTTTGTAACATGAAACACCACCGTTCAAAAGTTGGGGGGGGGGTAAAATATTCATCAAGGATTAATTAAATTGATCAAAAGTGACATTAAAGACATTTATAATGTTACAAAAGATTCTATTTCAGATAAATGCTGTTCTTTTGGACGTTCTTTGAAATTGTACACAACCGTTTTCAACATTGATAATAATAATAAATGAGCATCAAATCATAATATTAGAATGACTTCTGAAGGATCATGTGACACTGAAGACTGGAGTAATGATGCTGAAAATTCAGCGTTGATCACAGGAATAAATTACATTTTAAAACATATTAAAATAGAAAACAGTTATTTTAAATTGTCATAATATTTCACTATTTTTACTGTATTTTTGTTTGTTTTTGTTTTTATCAAATAAATGCAGCCTTGATGAGCAGAAAAGACTTCTTTTAAAAACATTAAAAATCGTACCAATCCAAAACTTTTGACTGATGGTTAAACAGAACAAGCCGAGATGCTTTTCGCAAGGTTTGATTTCTCCAGCACTGAAGCTGTGTCGAGGTCCAGCAGGCTTTTAAAGTAGAAGATGCATGAAAACTAAAACTACAATGAGATCCAATAGCAAACAAAACAAACTACTCAAGACCATGCTTGGCATTAACCCTTTCCTGAGGAGAGCCTCAGCCTGAAGCATTCGCTGTCGAAGAACAACACTCTCGTCGTAATGAACCACTCGCACACCCTGAGGATTAATAAGTGTGTGTGTTTGTCCTACCGTCTTTCCTATAGAGCGCGATCTCCACCTTCCTCTCCTCGGACCCGAGCAGCGCCTGAGCCATCTGAGCGATGGCCAGCCGGCGTGTGTGTGTGCCGTAGAGAAAGCTGCAGGTGCAGGGCTTCTGCATGATCTCCGCCCTCGTGTAGCCGCACATGTGACAGAAGCCATCGTTGCAGAAGATGATGGCGCAGTTCTCCACACGCGCATTCGCTATGATGAACTTCCTACCTGTGAGAGACAGGAGACACACACTCTTAAGTCTGTGGTGAATCATGGGTCGGTTAGTGTTTGGTTGGCTAAATGTACTTGGTTTAATTTGGTGCATTACTTGTGGAGTCTGGACCTCTTTTCAGATTATTCTGAGAAATTACAATATACATTCTTAGCATATCTAGATAGATAGATAGATAGATATATAGCCTACCCTGGAATTCATGGACAGTCTATTACATATATGCATTTGTTTGTTGTGTGTGTGTGTGTGTGTGTGTGTGTGTGTGTGTGTGTGTGTGTGTGTGTGCGAGCGAGTGTGTGTGTGTCTGTGTCAGTAAGTGTCATTGTGTGAGTGTGAGTGAGTGAGTGTGTGTGTGTGTGTGTGTGTGTGTGTGTGTGTGTGTGTGTGTGTGTGTGTGTGTGTGTGTGTGTGTGTGTGTGTGTCATTGTGTGTGTGTGTGTGTGTGTGTGTGTGTGTGTGTGTGTGTGTGTGTGTGTGTGTGTGTGTGTGTGTGTGTGTGTGTGTGTGTGTGTGTGTCATTGTGTGAGTGTGTGTGAGTGAACGTATGTGTATATGTATAAATATTGAACTGGGAAACAATGACACATCATCTGTCATTCCATCATTACTGATTTGTATGTGGTTTTCACTAAAGGTCATTTCTGCAACTTCAACGAAACCTCATCTATGTTAGTCAGCTATATAACATTATCCTGGCAACAAATCAACAAGAGTAATGTAGACATCAGAGCAAAACAACCAGTAAAGGCATACAAATGATGTATCAGACATTCAATGGCAAAGCATCACTGGAAGATCGAAGTCACAACTACAGAACATCTGCTACTCGACTCGGGCCACACGCTGTATCACTGGGACAGATGTGTGTGTGTGTGTACAGTGTGTGACAGACACACAGGGATGACCTTCACACGACGCGTCACACCGCTTAAATCACTCGCTGAGACTCGCTGGGCTGAAGAGACACTGCAATAAGGGTTTGACGGACGGCTTGAGCTGAACCACACGAGAGTCTGAAGAGCTCTCGACCACCTCACTTTACTAATGTCCTGGAGACTTCTGTCATCTGTCCTGATACACACACACACACACACACACACCGACTGCCTCACTTTACTAATGTCCTGGAGACTTCTGTCATCTCTCCTGACACACACACACACACACACACACACACACACACACACCGACTGCCTCACTTTACTAACGTCCTGGAGACTTCTGTCATCTCTCCTGACACACACACACACACACACACACACACACACACTGACTGCACACACACACCCGACTGCACACACACACCACACAGACACCGACTGCACACACACACACACCGACTGCACACACACTCCGGGAAACAGATACACTTCTCATCAGAAAGTGAAGTCAGCAATGTTAAAACCATGGAGTTTCATTTGATTAGAGTTAGAGTTAAACTGAGGATGTTTGAGCTACGGGGAAGAGAAAGAAAACAAATCTAGTGTGAATCTTGCCCAAAATTCTTTTTGTACAAAATTTAAAAGATAAAATGTATTTATTTATTTTAATTATATATAATTTTTGCATAAAATATTATGCACAAGTTACATATATATAAATTATTTTTTATACAGTAATATGTGCATAATATTTTATATCCAATATAAATGTAATATTTATAATAAAACATATTTATAATATAAACATATAAATAGATACAAATATTAAAATATAATAAATATGTAATATTTATTTATTTTAATTTAATATATTTTTATTGTGTAATTTGTGCATAATATCTTAATATGTAATATGTCTGTAATGGACCTCAGTGCTGCATTTGACACTGTCGATCATAACATACTTCTTGACAGGCTGGAAAACTGGGTGGGGCTTTCTGGGATAGTCCTAAAATGGTTCAGGTCATACTTAGATGGGAGAGGTTATTATGTGAGTATAGGAGACCATAAGTCTGAGTGGACATCCATGACATGCGGAGTCCCTCAAGGCTCAATTCTTGCACCACTCCTGTTCAACCTGTATATGCTCCCAATGAGCCAAATAATGAGAAACAACCAAATTGCTTACCACAGCTATGCAGACGACACACAGCTCTACTTAGCCCTATCGCCTAACGATTACAGCCCCATTGACTCCCTGTGCCGATGCATTGACGAAGTCAACAGTTGGATGTGTCAAAACTTTCTTCAATTAAACAAAGACAAAACTGAAGTTATTGCGTTTGGAAACAAAGATGAAGTTCTCAAAGTGAACGCATACCTTCTCTCTAGGGGTCAAACAACTAAACATCAAGTCAGGAATCTTGGTGTGACACTAGAGTCAGACCTTAGTTTCAGTAGTCATGTCAAAGCAATAACTAAATCAGCATACTATCATCTGAAAAATATTGCAAGAATTAGATGCTTTGTTTCCAGACAAGACTTAGAGAAACTTGTGCATGCTTTCATCACCAGCAGGGTGGATTATTGTAATGGTCTCCTCACTGGCCTTCCCAAAAAGACCATAAGACAGTTGCAGCTCATACAGAACGCTGAGCAGAACCAGAAAATATGAACACATCACACCAGTCCTCAGGTCTTTACACTGGCTCCCAGTTAGATTTAGGATTGATTTCAAAGTATTATTACTGGTATATAAATCATTCAATGGCCTAGGACCTCAATACATTGCAGATATGCTCACTGAATATAAACCCAACAGATCACTCAGATCATTAGGATCATATCAGCTAGAAATACCAAGGGTTCACTCTAAGCATGGTGAGTCTGCTTTTAGCTATTATGCTGGAACCAGCTTCCAGAAGAGATCAGATGTGCTCCTACAGTGGTCACATTCAAATCCAGACTCAAAACACTTCTGTTTAGCTATGCATTTACTGAATGAGCACTGTGCCGCTGTTCGTCCGACTGTACTGTATTGTATTTCATTTTATTTTTCTAAACTGTTTTAATTATTCTTATTTCTTTTTATTATTTTAATTTCTTCTATGTAAAGCACTTTGAATTGCCATTGTGTATGAAATGTGCTATATAAATAAACTTGCCTTGCCTTGCCTGCCTAATAATATATTATATACATCTTAATAATAAATAATATAATACACACACACAAAAAAATTAAGCCTTTTTTGCATTGTGGTGTTATTTTCATGACAATCAAAGCACATTTCCCCTTCAAATGCACTAATTTATTTAATGCACAAGACAATAATAATAACAACACATTTTTAAAATTGTAAATATTTTGTAAAGTATGTAATATTGTATTTTAATATTATGTATTTAGTTGCATGTCAAGCTAGTTTCTTCAATGATAATTTGTCATGATGACGTTATAAGTGTGTGTGTGTATTAAATATGCTTTTCCCGAAACAGGAACTATAGAGATGAGAGGTTGTCAGGTGCTGAAATTACAGTCAGTGATGCATCAGTTCTGGACCGAGACCATCATCGCTTCATCTCTGCAGCCTGAGAGTGTCAAGCTAAACTGGAAAACTCCCATATTTGTAATTTCCATCCCATATTTGGGTTCCTCACAAACCCGTCAGTGATTAATCTTGTTCAAGGACTCTGAGGAGAGCGGCTCGGCCCTGGAATCTCTCTTCAAACTTCACTCACCGTCTGTAATGGACTTCTGTTGTTAATGTGTCTGAGAATCTACAGCCTACAGTTACAGAGCAGCGTTACGATAACACAGGGCATTTACATACTGAAGTCTTAAAGGTGTGTTTAAAACGGTGCGATTAACTCTGAGTGTCGAAGAGGGAGAGAAACGGTCAGGAAGAACTAAATCACTCCCACTAGAAATCTGCGAGGCCTTCAGGGATGAGCACGGGAATGGCAGAGGATGCAAGGCAACAGAACTGGGTTAGATGTTAATCTTTAGTTCTGAGCATATGCACGAAAGAAAAGACTAATTACAACTCAGTATGCAAATTAATAATTGAAAGGCCAATTTGAAAATAAACGCATTAAAGAATATCAACTGCACTTACAGAATATAAATATGAATCACTTATGGTTTGATTTTTATTTAACATTCAATCAATGTTTATTTAATATGAGTTTGTAAATAAAAATCTTAAATTTCTTTAAAAGTAGGCTAAATGGTTTATAAATAAAATGACACACAATATTTGAAATGATCAGGCCAGTGTTTAGTATCTTTTATAGTTTTTATTAATATTTTGAATTAATTTTAATTTGTACATTTTCTGTTTTGATTTTAATTTGAGGTCATATTTGTTGTGTTTTTGTCCATTTTTATTAGATTTAAAAACAAAATCTATTTGTTAATTTTTATTTCAGTTTAGTTTTAGTTATTTTAGTTCATCAAATTAAACTAAGAGAAAATTGGCAACTAGCTGAAATGAAATAGATTTTTTATGTATCTTATTTATTTCAGTTAGCACTTACTTTATTTCAAGTAAAAAAAGTAAAAAGTAAAAAAAGTTTTTGTATAGTTTTAATTTTAATTTTATTTAATTAATTTTATCCCTTAAAACCCATCTTTGATCACCAAAATTACATATTTAAGTGTTTTTCCTTAAAATAGCCTTAAAATATCTTGAATGTAACTCGACACCCTCGCCTCATTTAGTATTCGCGGTTCTATGAATATGCAAATGAGCCCCGCCTCCACTCACTCACTCAGCTCAGAGATCCACTGGTTGACGATCACACGTTGATCTGATTGGTTACAAGGTAGTTTGTGACGTCAGAAACACCAGCGATTTCAAAGCGTGTGTTTGAGACTGTCTTTGGTTCACTGCAGTTTTAAGGAGGAAATACTCAGCAATGCTGTCGACTTATGAACTTACACATGCTTTGTCTTAAAGCGTATTAAAAACACCACATAGACACATAAACAACATTAAACGCTGGATTCTCACCACAGGGGGACTTTAGCTGTAATAACCCTCATTCGGGCTGAACTACAGAGAATTGCGTAGAAAACAAATGTGACGAAGAGTACATCGAAGAGTCATTTCAAAACAGCACCACCTTAAAAACACTAACAATTGAACGTGTTAGCATTAGCATATGGCGCCTTAAATGGCACATGTATATCAGTCTGTGGTGAAGGGAAATCTTTAAACAGCTGTACTGCTCTTGCAGGGCTGGCCATTAGGTGATCAGTCAGTACGACAGCAGCGCATTATTGACTCGCTCCGACATGATCCTCCAGGCAACAGAGAAAACAATCACAACTGGAGCTGGTCCTGTTTCTGCTCAACACTGAGACACAACACACAACACACACACACACACACACTGTCTCCGTCCTGCTCTCAGTCCATCTGTCTCTCTGAAATGAGAACATTTACAGGTCATTAATATTACTTATTTCATTCATACTTCTCAGAGGCCATAACTTCAGCACTGCGGTTTCCCTTCCCCTCATAGACACAACTCAACATGTGCGGTTCATAAACCGTTCCACTCAATATATCCGTTAGATAAAGGCAGAGGCAAGATAGACAGTTCAAATGAGCCATTAGATGTCACATTACTGACAAATACATAAAGCGGACAAATTTCTCTCCATTTGCACATAATGCTGTAGATTTTATCCCAGCACTCAATCTGGAAAATCAATGTCTCTCCTCCTGAGAGGAACCAGAACCTCCTGTCAATCAACGACGGGCGTTTGTGGTTCTGCTAGCCCAACGCTAAGCGCTTGAATCGCTAAATGAACACAATAGTGACTTGTTTAACTGTGCTCTTGGTTTGATGATGATAAATGACAATGATCAGCCTAATGGAGGATCAAAGATTGAAAATGGAACGTTTGTCAAATAAAAGTGAATATGCAAATTATGCTATGAATATGTAAATATATTTAAATTAATACTAATATAAGTTAATATGTACATTATGTAAAATATTAAATAAGTAGCATATAAAAATAAATGAGGGATGCACCGATATGAAAATATTGGCCGATAACGATAACCGATAATTCTTTATATCTGAAAGCCTATAACCGATATATTGGCGGATTAATCAAAATCCAAGTTTTTTTTTATAAATTTGAGAGCCTGATTACAAAAACTGAAGTCTCATCATTAAAATCCATGTCCCAAACACACAATCATAATGTTCTCATTATATAGCAATAGAATTCAAATATCTAGGATTGGTTTTAGATCCTCAACTAAAATTTGACAAGCATATAAAGAAAATCTTAAAAACAATACAAAGTAATCTCAACTGTTTCAAATTAATTAGAAGCTACATACCGACCCAGGCAGCCCTGCTGTACATGCATGCTATGATTGCTTCTCATATATCACACTGCATGACAGCATGGGCACAAGCCGCTCCCACTGCAACCAAACGCATAGGTTCTGTATACAACCGAGCAATACAAATTATGGATAAAAAACCAATACGCCACCATCATTGTACCATCCTTAAGAAATATAATTTAATGAATTTTGAGAGCTTTAGCAATTTCTGCTTTCTTAAATGAATTCACAAGTGTATTAATCATTTAGCACCTGAGCCACTAAGTTCATTTATTGAGAGACAAAGCAGCACTCGAGTCACTAGGAGTTTCATAAATCATGACTATAAAATACCATATTGCAGGACCAGCTTTGGTCCTCATTACCATCTGACATCAAGACTGTACTTGACTTTAAAGTGTTTACTTACAGGCTAAAAAACTGGCTAAAAACAAACCAAACTTGTACTCATTTTTAATTATTGTAAGTAGGTAAGAGTTGTATATGATATGCATGTTTATATATCATGTTTATATATATACATATATACATATATATATATATATATATATATTTATTTATTTATTTATTTTTTATTAAATTTTTTATAGTATGTAGTGTAGTATGTAGGCCTACATTTTACGGGTAAATTTCATGGGTAAATTCTATTGTGTCTAAAAGCCCAACCAGGGACAGAAGTTGAAAATTAGCATTTAGTGACAAGCTTGCTTTGACACTATGTTTGTTTGCATCGTCCCTGTCAAATAAAAAAAAATAAAAAATAAAAAAAAAATAATAATGTTATGTAGCCGATATGACAGACTTGTTTTTGAAGTGTTTCCAATCATATTTCAAACAATTCATCTCCATCATGTTGAACGGTGCGCATCTGAAGCGTCTCAGCTGGAGGAAGTAATTGATTATTTATCGGCATTATCAAATCGACCAAATTTTTTTATCGGGCCGATAACGAGAACTTTAAAAATGAACATATCTCGACCGATACCGATATTTCGTGCAAGCCCTAAAAACAATAATATCTTTAAAAGTCTATATTTAAAATAGCAAATTATGTTTTAAAATCATTTCGAAATCTAAACGGAATCATTAGACATTTGCACAATTTTTAAATATGATGACAGATATTATCTATTAGTCATATACATCTATACGAAGTATAGCAAAGCAAAATAAAAAAGCAAGTAGAGAGTTAGTAAATCAGCCAAAAAATCTGAGCAGAATTTCCCCTGGACGGCAGAAATGAGAGAGAACTATATTGAACTGATATTGACAGTGCTGAATATTCCAGCGGAGGAGAAATGAAACCATTGCCTCGTCCAGCGTCTCTCTTCCCCTCAGTAGAGTCATGTCAACTGCATTTATCCTTTAAGTGCTTTTACATGATGGATGTTAGCGCCTTCAAAAGGGCGTCAGATAAAGGCCAGAAGCAAACGCTTGAGTGTTGAGTAAATGACAGACGCTTCACGGGTCGGCAGGGAGATGTTTAAAGGTGAGGGGTTATAGAGGTGATGTTTGCTCACAGAGATGCTACTTTCACTGCCGCGGATAAAAGCTCTTCCTCTTCGCTGAGGCCGTATTTAACATTTACATTTCTTTTAGATGCTGCTTTTTTCTTTAATGAGAGTTAAAGGCTGCAGGCGAGTACTAATGCTGGAGACTACACTACACTTTTTTTTGTAAATATTAGGGATGCACTGATATGAACACTTTGGTCGATACCGATAACCGATAATTCTTTATATTTGAAAGCCGATAACCGATATATTGGCCGATAACTCTAAATCCAAGTTCGTATATAATTTTTGAAAGCCTGATTACAAAAACAAAGTCTTACCATTAAAAGCCATGACCCAAACACACAATTATAATAATGTTCTCATTATTTTATGTAGCCTATATGACACACTGTACAGTATTTTCCTTTTTTTTTAAAGTAATTCCAAACATATTTCATGCAATTCAAACCCATCATGTTGAACATCTGTAGTGTCTCAGCTGAAGGAAATAATCCATTATTTATCGGCTTTAATGTCTCGGCCAAATTTTCTTATCAGGATATCAACATACAGTATATTAGGGCTGTCACTTTACGTTTGAAAATCGATTGCACAATCGATCGGACCAACACAAGTTTCGAAAACGAAAATAGGGAATCGGTTTTAACGGTTTCTCTGAGCGCGTCCACAGCGACTCCAGGCTCTGACAAACACACATTACAGCAGGTTATACTTAATGTGTCTCTTTCCTACAAAAATGTGAATTCTGCCGGTATTCAGACAGTCTCATGCACACAGAGACAGATTCAGGCTACGGTCTACAATCGCCTACGTAGGCGAAATTTGTTTGACATTTCTAATGGTAAACACAGCCATGTTGAAGCCTGCAGTAATGTTTGTCAGTGATGTTATGGCAGTCCACTCTTGCTTATTGTTTTTCGGGAATGTTGCACACCTGTTTGTCATTGTGCACGAAACTTCACGCCAATAAATCATCAGAAATAATACTGACTCAAGCGCCCTCTTTACATTCGTCCTAATGCCTGTTAGTTGTCCGTGGATTTGCCCATATTTGGCATTTAAAATGGAAACGTCTTTAATGAACACTTATGTCTCAAAAATCGAACAGGATTTTTTTTTTCACAAAAGTGACAGCCCTAACATATATCAGCCGATACAGATATGTTGGCCGTGTATCCCGAGTAACGTATTTTCAGGTGAATAAAACACTGCGACTGATATCCGAAGCTCATTGTTCAATCTCAACTGTGGTTTTAATGGTTTGGATATCTAATCTTGATCTCAACGCTGATGGAGACAACAAAAATCATCATCATCATCATCAGGCCAATCCAGCAGGAGTTTGGGTTTCTGAGACCAACAGAAGAAGACTTCATTGAGAGTCCTGAAGATAGGATGAACTAATGAAGAAACCACAGAAGAACAGAATCAGGTCTGCCAATACACTCTAAATCTAGAGATTATATTGTGGGATCCTCACGTCTGGTTGTCTGACATTAGCAGGCTTCAGACAGTGTACATCAGAGGAACAGCCACAGGCGCTCTGAAGATAGACAGAGTGGGCAGGAAAAGAGAAAGTTTAACATAAGTGTGTGTGTGTGTGTTTGTGTGTGTGTCAAACCTATATACAGAACGAACACTGCGACCAAAATAAGATGAATCACAGAGGAAGGAGAGAGAGACTGAGGGAAACCGAGGCGTTGAAAGAGAGAAAGGATGAATGATTCAGAGAAAACACCCTAATTAACATCTCTCGAGTTCTTTGCTGTCTCTTTATACAAGGTTTTAAACTGATCTCTGAGTCGAAGGCTAATAAAAGCCAAAGCACCATCAGTCAAGACTTTAAAGGAACAGATCACTCAAAAACTCTGATGTCAGCTTGACTGACAGATTAAAATAGCTTTAAAAGCTTTCAAGTTTAAAGGTTATGGTTTCAAAGTTATACAAGCCTAACAGACAGACAGAGATAAAGAGATGCTCTGGTGCTTTAAAGAACCCAAAACACTGATCTGAAGAACAATCTTTATCTCTACATGGTTATGTATAACTATACAGTATAGCAAACTCGAGATAGATAGATAGATAGATAGATAGATAGATAGATAGATAGATAGATAGATAGATAGATAGATAGATAGATAGATAGATAGATAGATAGATAGATATTGTAAGATGATAGATAGATAGATAGATAGATAGATAGATAGATAGATAGATAGATAGATAGATAGATAGATAGATAGATAGATAGATAGATATTGTAAGATGATAGATAGATATATAGATATTGTAAGATAACAGATAGATAGATATTGTAAGATAACAGATAGATAGATAGATAGATAGATAGATAGATAGATAGATAGATAGATAGATAGATAGATATTGTAAGATGATAGATAGATAGATAGATAGATAGATATTGTAAGATGATAGATAGATAGATAGATATTGTAAGATAACAGATAGATAGATAGATAGATAGATAGATAGATAGATAGATAGATATTGTAAGATAACAGATAGATAGATAGATAGATAGATAGATATTGTAAGATGATAGATAGATAGATAGATAGATAGATAGATATTGTAAGATAACAGATAGATAGATAGATAGATAGATAGATAGATAGATAGATAGATAGATAGATAGATAGATAGATAGATAGAGAGAGAGATAGATAGATTTTCTATTGGGTTCAGGTCTGGAGACTGCCTAGGCCACTCCAGGACCTTGAGATGCTTCTTACAGAGCCACTCCTTAGTTGCCCTGGCTGTGTGTTTCAGGTCGTTGTCATGCTGGAAGACCCAGCCTCGACCCATCTTCAGTGCTCTTACTGAGGGAAGGAGGTTGTTGGCCAAGATCTCGCGATACATGGCCCCATCCATCCTCCCCTCAATACGGTGCAGTCGTCCGGTCCCCTTTGCAGAAAAGCATCCCCAAAGAATGATGTTTCCACCTCCATGCTTCTCGGTTGGGATGGTGTTCTTGCGGTTGTACTCATTCTTCTTCTTCCTCCAAACACGGCGAGTGGAGTTTAGACCAAAAAGCTCTATTTTTGACTCATCAGACCACATGACCTTCTCCCATTCCTCCTCTGGATCATCCAGATGGTCATTGGCAAACTTCAGACGGGCCTGGACATGCGCTGGCTTGAGCAGGGGGACCTTGCGTGCGCTGCAGGATTTTAATCCATGACGGCGTAGTGTGTTACTAATGGTTTTCTTTGAGACTGTGGTCCCAGCTCTCTTCAGGTCATTGACCAGGTCCTGCCGTGTAGTTCTGGGCTGATCCCTCACCTTCCTCATGATCATTGATGCCCCACGAGGTGAGATCTTGCATGGTGCCCCAGACCGAGGGAGATTGACCGTCATCTTGAACTTCTTCCATTTTCTAATAATTGCGCCAACAGTTGTTGCCTTCTCACCAAGCTGCTTGCCTATTGTCCTGTAGCCCATCCCAGCCTTGTGCAGGTCTACAATTTTATCCCTGATGTCCTTACACAGCTCTCTGGTCTTGGCCATTGTGGAGAGGTTGGAGTCTGTTTGATTGAGTGTGTGGACAGGTGTCTTTTATACAGGTAACGAGTTCAAACAGGTGCAGTTAATACAGGTAATGAGTGGAGAACAGGAGGGCTTCTTAAAGAAAAACTAAGAGGTCTGTGAGAGCCAGAATTCTTACTGGTTGGTAGGTGATCAAATACTTATATCATGCAATAAAATGCAAATTAATACTAAAAAAAATCATACAATGTGATTTTCTGGATTTTTGTTTTAGATTCCATCACCCCCAGTTGAAGTGTACCTATGATAAAAAATGATAGACCTCTACATGCTTTGTAAGTAGGAAAACCTGCAAAATCGGCAGTGTATCAAATACTTGTTCTCCCCACTGTAGATAGATAGATAGATATTGTAAGATGATAGATAGATAGATAGATAGATAGATAGATAGATAGAGTAAGATGATAGATAGATAGATATTGTAAGTTGATAGATAGATAGATAGATATTGTAAGTTAATAGATAGATAGATAGATACTGTAGATAGAGTAAGATGATAGATAGATATTGTAAGTTGATAGATAGATAGATAGATATTGTAAGATGATAGATAGATAGATAGATAGATATTGTAAGATAAATAGATAGATAGATTGATAGATATTGTAAGATGATAGATAGATAGATAGATAGATGATAGATAGATAGATAGATAGATAGATAGATAGATATATATTGTAAGTAGATAGATAGATAGATAGATAGATAGATAGATAGATAGATAGATAGATAGATATTGTAAGATGATAGACATAGATATATATATATATATAGATAGATAGATAGATAGATAGATAGATAGATAGATAGATACATATTTTAAGATGATAGATAGATAGATAGATAGATACATAGATACATAGATAGATAGATAGATCAGAGTCACTGACAGAGAAAGAAAGGAACACTTGAAAGGAAGAAAGTGAACTCATCTTCTTCTTTTATCTGTGAGGAAGGAACAAGCCGTGTCTCCTGAGAAAACAGAACAATGCATTTAGCAAAGAAGAACAGCTGAAAGAAAACGGCAAATCCTCTTTGTGTGGCTTTAACAAGGAGAGAGTGAATCCAGTTAATTACGTGTGTGTTATACAAGTGTGTGTGTTGTGTGTGTGTGCTCTTTCTCCTGCCAGCCTGTCCTGCAGATGTGAATAACACAAGAGACATCAGACACTACAAGCTCACAGAAAAACACCCATATATGCACACTAGAGTCGCCCGATAGTGGGTTTCACCGACACCGATAACTAGGTCTGGCCGTACTTGCCGATAACCGATTAATCAACCGATAGTTTTTCAAATGGATACTGGATAAAAAACTAAAATAACGCACACAACTAATGCAAACAGATGGTAACAATTGTGACATTAAATATTTGACATTAAGCATCTGGTCAACCAATGAATTACTTAGTGCCGATTAATCGGCAAAACCGATCGACCTCTAATGCAGAAATACAGAAGAACTGACCTGAGCTGGACGATGACATCACTGTTTTCTCCAGAGCGGTCAGATGTATAAATGAACTAAATTAATAACTTTTTTACAACAATATTAAACATCACTCAACTTAATTAAGCTGGACTATGATGATATTTTGTTCTAGAAACAATCTTTTATTGCATTATTTTCCTGTTATCTCTGTAAAGCTGCTTTGAAACAATGTGTATTGTAAAAAGCGCTATATACTGTAAATAAAGGTGACTTGACTTGACATATGCAAAACAGAAAGCATAAAACAGCTGAGTTATAAAACTGCCTTGCCTTGTTTGGGACGTGTCCTACTCTGTAATGTTTCTTTATCACTCTGATGTGTAAATAATGCACACTAATATCAGTGCAGTACAGCAACATCTTTATATCAAACTAATGACTGATGTAGAGGGCTTGTGCATTCGAGAACATGATCAACAGAGGCTGAAAGAGAGAATGAGAGAAGACAAGGGAGAATGGACAACTGTATTATGGTGAAATTTAATCACACCAACTCCTCTGACAGAACGCCGATAAGACTGTGATCTCACCCGCTTCTCCATTACAGAGAGAGAGAGAGAGAGAGAGAGAGAGAGACATAGCAACCGCTCTGCATCCCAGAATACTGGCAGAAGTAGACCATGACAACTCAGCAGCGATGTGACAGAAGCAGGCGATGGAGAAACACAACTTTATATAGAAAACTATAAATACTCCTCCCTAACGCTGAGCAAAGTTCAGTCTCAAACTCTCCTCTAATGCTTCTGTCTTCTGAAGGCTTTGTGTTACAGTAATAACATCACAATCACATGAGAAAGAAGAACAGAGAAGCGGTTCATGAAAAGTTGGGTGTATAGAATGGGTCTGGATGGATGGATGGATGGATGGATGGATGGATGGATGGATGGATGGACGGATGATGGATGGATGGATGGATGGATGGATGGATGATGGCTGGATGGATGGATGATGGATGGATGGATGGATGGATGGATGGATGGATGGATGGATGATGGATGATGGATGGATGGATGGATGGATGGATGGATGGGTAGATATTCAAATATATTCGAATACATTGCTTGATATTTGATACCCGTTCGAATTAGATTTTTCTCAAAAGTGACAGGCCTAATTGATAGGTTACACACACTGAGTGGCAGAAAGATTGAGCGGCATCATTCGTTTTCAGCGTGAATGCTGCGAAAAACACACAAAAACACATCTAAAATACATCTAAAATACATCTAAAATACATCTAAAATACATCTAAAACGAGAAAGAACTAGATTTGACAAGAAATCTGAGGAATATGTTTACAGACTGCTGAAAACTACAGAACAGAGAAGCAAATGGATCGCTGTAATTCACAGAAACAACTGTATCCAGGCAGAGAAAGCTGGATTTGCAGGAAATCACCCTATATATTGTATTGACAACTCATCAATTAAATATTTACCATCGTAAATTCTGCATAATTGGACGTTTTTAAATGAACACTGACAAAAAACAACAAGTTTTAGTGCTGGACGATATGATGATATATAGGCTAAAACATTGATATGAGTGATCGCATGGATTTAGACCTATATTGTATTTATATAAAGCGTTCACAGACAAATTTGCTTTATGTATTTGGAAATCAGGCTCATATAAACGTGAGGAAACATGATTCCGGCTGGATGTCAATATCCACGGATCACTGGATCTTTGGTAAGTTGTAAGAAACACTATATCCAGTCCAAGCTTTAGTTTAAACTGATAATCGTTTGTTTTACTCGTGTTTTCTCAGTTTCCCGTATTAAATCCAGTCAGTCAGCAGCTCTTCTGCCACTCAGGCCGGCTGAGGGAGTGTGTTCCCGCGGGAAAGTGACGTCAGTGCATAACCTCTATTCCAGTCAAGTCACCTTTACTTAAAAAGTGGCATATCAGCTGTGGGACCCATGCATGGGCCTTTTATTTTTGGGTTGTTTTGTTGCAGCAAATGTTCTCATCTGACATCTCATATAATCCACTGAACACCGGAGAGAAAACACTTGTTCAGTTTTTAATATTCGGTTGAGATATCACAGCGAGAAGCACACAGTGTTCTTTTTGAACCGGTGAAACATCAAGGCTGGGAAAACAGATCCAAGCCATCTGGAGACAAACACTGAAGGAGAAACACTGGCAACTTATGGTCAGTGCAAAGACAACGCTCACTCGTACTCTTCAACACCGCCTCAGCACTCCTCAAAAGCTTGCGATGGGTTTTGATTGAGAAGGTTATATATTATTTAAAGTGCCCGAGGGAGAGAGGGAGAGAGGAAGGGTGGTGGTCGGGTTAAGATGGAAAGTGACTTCTGACCAGACTTGCTTTATGTCATAATTCAGAAGCCATTTCAAATGATTTGGATTTTCAATAACAACTAATTCCTCATTAAATATTCAACTGCAAGACAGTTATTATATGAGTAATAGTATGAAGCTCTGATATTTGGCCATTCTTGTAGGGTGATGTAATTGTTTTTTTTAATAACGCATCAATCATGTATGTGTTAAAGTCCCCCATAGTCAATCGTTTTATCCCTTAAAACTCATCTTTGATCACTAAAATTAATTAAAACACCCTCGCCTCATTTAGTATGCGCGGTTCTATGAATATGCAAATGAGCCCCGCCTCCACTCACTCGCTCAGCTCAGAGATCCACTGGTTGCCGATCACACGTTGATCTGATTGGTTACAAGGTAGTTTGTGATGTCAGAAATACCAAAATACTCAGCAATGATGTCGACTTATGCATTTACACATGGTTTGTATATTAAAAACACCACATAGACATAAACAGCATTAAACGCTTGATTTACCCCACAGGGGGACTTGAACACCGATACAATATTAATAATTCAGAAGTAAAATATGGACTGACATATTATACCCCAATATTGTTCACAACTGAAGACAGTCTTCATTATCAAAACAGTCTAAATGTCTGAGGGAATCAATGGAAGACGGTCAGCTGATCCAAAACTTTTGGATTTCCATAGGGATAAATATCCCATTACTCCTCACTGGAGCCAAAACATCAATGCACAATCTTACAAAAATCTCATTTTTGGCAGCATTACTCATTCAGGGTTTTTCCTGGCTCAAAACGAGGCGTAGGTGGTAAAATCCTGATCATGTTTTAATAATAAGATATTTTTCGTAGACCATCATATACTGTGTTTCCCACAGAAAGTTGTGTACATTTTAAAGAAAAATTCATTAATCTGGTGCACTTTGAGTCACCGAATCCACTGTTAAAAATAAATAATCCACCCGCCAACCACCCGAACCAATGATATTCTTAGCTTTAGATATGATCATCACATTACAATTATGCAGATTCTCAGTGTTAAGCATGACGATATGGACACCCATCACACTGAAGTAGGCTGATTTAAAGTTAACATTTATTTAAAATAAAAGTTCTTCTTTTGGCAAAATATAACATTTCCTTAATATTCTAAACAGAGGCTTTACTCCCTTCAAACTTAAATTGTCATTGTTTCATTACATCACTGTTGGAAAACACTCTTATGAGAATATTTGTTTTTTACCTTAATAAATGGCATTTTTTCCCTTTATACATTGAATAATTTACATTGAAAAATTACAACTGTATTAAATTAGATTAATATTTTTTTAATATAAAAATAAGGAATGTTGAAAAGAATGATACTTTGAAAACTAAACCGCCAGTAGGTGGCGGCAGAGGCGACCGTGTTAATGAGCGCGTCACACCGTCACGTCATCTGTCTAAGTTATTTGTCTGTACTCCGGGCCAGAAAGGAAGGGAAGGGCGAAAAATTCCATCTCATTTTCTCCTCCAACTTCTTTGTTTTAATTTATTATTATTTTAGTTTTTTGTGACCTTTCCAACGTGATGACGTAATACGTGTCGCATCTCAGAGATGGTACAAGACGGGCATTTGTGGTTAAAAAGTATATATATATATATATATATATATTTATTTTTTAGAAAATGACCGATCGCTTCACTGGATAAGACCCTTATTTCTCGACTGGGATCGTGTCGAGACTTTGAAGCTGCACTGAGACGGACATTTGAGCCTTCAAACCGTTGGTTGCCATTGAAGTCCATTATATGAAGAAAAATCCTGGAATGTTTTCCTCAAAAAACTTAATTTCTTTTCGACTGAAGAAAGAAAGACATGGATATCTTGGATGACATCGGGGTGAGTAAATTATCAGCAAAACTTTTTTTGAAAGTGAACTAAGTCTTTAAATCGGCTCCGAAATTTCCGCATACGCATATGATCGGAACTCGGAACATTGGAAATGAATGACTTCCGGTGCGACAGTGTGCCTTGGATAGGATGAACACAGGCCGGGATCCCGCATCAGAACCGTCACGGTGGAAAAGGTGTACCTGAGAATGTGACTGTGAGTGTAGTGGAGAGCCGGAGGCGGACGCCTCGTAATTCACTATGCAGGAAAAACCTGAGGAGTCACCTTCACTATTTCCCAACACATCACAAGCTGCTTGAGGAAACAAAACAATTCCAGTCTGAGGCAGATGGAAATGAAGACTGATTGGCTCTTTGAAAGATTTTTGAGGATGATGAAGAAGATCCACATCTGAGACTTGAATCTCCACACCTGTTACATCAGCGAATGCATCATGAAAACTGAAGCAATTTTAAGTTTTAGGACTCAAAATCACATGAAAGGTTAAACCCTTAAACACAATTCAGTTTAGATGCATTTATCTGATCAGACCAAAAGCAACATGTCTTCATGTGACTCACGATGAATTCTAGATAGTCACTAATAACTAAAAAGCTGTAATATCACCTAAAATAATTCATAAAGTTGGCTGTATAACTGGGACTAGGCCTATATATATAGGCCTATATTATGAACAGAACCACCACACGTTAAAATAAAGGATGATGTACAGCCTGAAGCTCTCCAGTGTCCAACACTATATGATCAATAATAACTATAACATCATAATTTCTTACCTCTTCTCAGAGACAGTGTCTTTATTGGATAATGCACAATAATTACAATCTAAAAACATGCATTACATCTAAAACACTGAAGGCTGCTCAAGTCTCATTATTAGTAGTATGTCAGTGTTGTTATTTGATACACCTGTTTCATTAGCAACCCTTATAAAAAAGATACTGCGGTGACACCATGTTACTTTGATACCATGGTACAACATGTCTTCCATATTCATTTATAGTATTCACATGGTTCTCCGAGGTTTTGCTAACAAACTGTAAAGAGTATTTGTCACATTTAGGTGCAATTTTCTATCTGATCTCACAGTTAAAACTGCTTTCATTGCGGTAATCTAATGTATTCAGGTAAATTCAGCCATAGTATTTCTGACAGGAATAAAAAGTTACCTCAAAAATATGGCATAGGCCTATGTGACACAATATCCAACAATACATTGTATGGCTCAAAATTATCTAATTTTCTTTAATGTCAAAAATCATTAGGATAAAGATCATGTTCCATTAAGCTATTTTGTACATTTCATAACGTAAAATATATATATATATATATATATATATATATATATATATATATATATATATATATAAATTGTGAGTGAATGCAGCAAAATCGCGAACATATATGCACAACTTTAAAGGAGATTTTCTCAATGTTTCGATTTGTTTTCACCCTCAGATTCCAGATTTTCAATAGTTGTATCTCAGCCAAATATTGTCCAATCCAAACAAACCATACATCAATGGAAAGCTTATTTCAGCTTTCATGTGATATCTCAATTTCAAAACTGACCCATGTGACTGGTTTTGTGGTCCAGGGTCACATATGTCCAAAAAAACATAGTATTCTGTGAGTAAAAACACACACAATACAAGTAAAATACTGAAAATAAACAAGAACTTACTTTGACTCTCGAATTTCCTGATGATCGTGTCGAGGAAAGTGTTTTGCGGCGCGACGTGCCCTCGTCGTACCGGCATCCTCGCGCGCTCAGTCACACGGCTTCCCGCGCTCTGGGGAACATCATCAGTTCTCGAGCCCTCAGGAGAACAACGCGCGATATATAACGTTACTTATCCAAAAAAACAACAGTTTCCAGTGTCCGAAGACTGTTTACGTCGCGTAATCCCTTTAAAGAAATGATGAAAGTATCGCTAGACTAATTTACTTCGTGACATGTTGGACGCTGAACTCTGTGTGACTGGAGCGCGCTCGCGAGGTACCCTAATTGTACCATAGTCACGTCCGACGTCCTTGGGTATCCCTTTGTCCAATTGAAGCGCTCTCCTCAGTTGTCATACGTCAAAAACAAAATGTAAGAAGAAAAGAGATTTCTTGCTCTTTCTTAGAAGAAAAAGAGATGCGATTCATTTGACGCGTGTCGCTCTCGCGCGCGCTCCTCCCGTTTCGATGGTGACCAACAACAACAACGACGAGCTCGTGTGTTTAACTACAATACAAACACAACTAAACTTAAATAATTACTTATTCCTAGTATAGAGTATATATTGCTGTGTTTAGTTCATTTCGTTCCGGTGTCATTTGTCTCCTCTCGCAGGTGTCGAACCCTTGATGTCGTCATCTCCTGGGCTCTTGTGGAAAAGGAACAGAAATCACGGGTTTCAACTCAAAGGTAAACTGGGATACTTCACGATTGTCCCGACGAGGATCCCGAACGATCACCGAAAGCTCCATGCGAGATCCTATAACTCACCTGACAGTTGCGCGCGCGTGCGAGCGAGCTTTCAACGCGCTTTGTTTTCCACCTTCGGCGGCGTCGCGCTGTCAGACTGTACATGATACGTCATCGTCGGTGCACGCGTCGCGGGCGTGGGGTTTCCCTGCGCCGTCACGCGCGTGCAGACAAAAGACACTCCCCGTGGACGAAAACACCAATGTTATGCATATATGCGGAGGTTTTTAGTGCAATAACAACGATTTTGCAACTTCTTGCTTCTAGCCTAGAAAGCAAAATCCTTGTGAAATCAGGGCTTTTGTCCATGTTTATCCATTCCAGACTGTCTTTCAAGCATCTCTGCCTCCTCCTCCTCCCCATCAATCCCTTTCACTCACTACCCGTATTCGTGACACACTTTCACAAGGTGGGAATGGAATAACACTAATGCATGTGTGCTGTGGTGCATCTTTGTCTTCAATAAACAGCCACACTAGTAAATAAGCCCACTATTACCAAAAAGGTTAGTTTAATTGTGCATTAAAGTCAGTAAAAATCACAAAAATATCCTGCATTTTCTCAATCATTTTGAATTGCATAATAATGAAGAAAACTGTTTAAACTCATTATCATAAAATGAACGAAATAAGAAAAAAATGTCAGTGGTTAAGACCATAAATTTAACAATAGGCTTTAGATCTCACATTTAGAAATAAATATATTTGATGTAAGAATAAGGTTTTATATATCAAACCACAGACCTCAGTGCATTTAAGGAGAATAATCTGTCTACTTTAGTAAAATCATCTGTTCTTCTTTTATAATACAAATAATTTGCTACAAACATTTAGCAAAGAAATCAGTTGGCAATAATAATAATTAATTTCTTTATAATCAACATACGCTAGAGATTCATTAAAATACAAAATATTAAAGACTGAAAAAAGTAATAAATCCAAACATAATTTAAAGGCTGTACAGATTGTAGATCTCGTAGAGCTTTAGGAGATATTAAACAGAGAAGATTCAGTCATATAATGACGAGCTACATAAAGAAGACCGGATGAACAGGAGGATGAAGCAGTTCTCTCCATTCATCAGCGTCTCGACAGGTCTCCGCCTGCGGAAAGAGGAAGAGTAGATGAACCCGGCAGCTTTTGGACATATCTGATCATGCATTCTTGATTCGTACCTTTCTGAAAGTTCACTGTAATGAGCTAATACACAAGAAAATACCATTAAATATGCATTTAGTCTCTGCAAAAAGCAATGTTCTTCCTTCACTTCGGTATTGTTTTCCAGTCTAAACATGATGCATTTATTTGAGATGCAAAATATTAGATAATTAATAACTTCAAACTTCCCTTTAGTTTATTTTCTGATGGCAGATTTCTTGTTTTTAAGCACAAACTCACTTGATTTATATACACTTTCAGAAATGAATGTCATTTTGCATCTCAAGTAAATGGATGTTTAGATGTTTGTACGTGAAAACAAGACAATAATACTGAGGAAGAACCTGATTTATTTTGCAATGCATCATCATATATTTAATCAATGCAACTGTAAAGAGTCAGTATTCGTCTGCCTTCAAGAAGGTCTTGCTGAAACTGTAATTATGATGTGCATTAAAGTAGGGCTGCACGATATTGAAGAAAAATGCGATATGCAATAACTAATGCGATATTCGATATGCGATACGATAATGATTAAAAAGTAAACAAATTATTTTTTAAATATATTTCTTTGTTATATTATATCCTGATTCTTATTAAAGCTACAAAAGTGATTCAGCCGAGAGTGAGTGATTTTCTCTCTGTCTTTAGTTCATGACTCGACCGTTGCGATATGCACATCACGATATATACATTTGCGATATTTCGATAATGTCGATATATTGTGCAGCCCGACATTAAAGTGTTAAAATGGACATTATGGTTTCAAATCTCTCTCTTTTTCACTTCTCAACAAAGACAGGAAGCTTTTAGCGCTAATGCAACACAGTAAAGAGAAAAGGAAGCTGTAATTGATGCTTTATGTGTATTATCATTCTTGCGGTGAATTATGGGAAGTGTTGTGGTCTT
>NC_138735.1:32781482-32838982 GCF_965113295.1 Leuciscus leuciscus
TTAAAAAAAATTAATTAATATTTGTGTAGTGTTCAATGTTGTTATCGATAGAGATACGCGGATGGGGTACTATTTCATCCGCAACCGCATCACAACACTCATCATCCGCACCAACGTATTTTGACCAAATTTCAAAGCCACACCCGCCCGCCATCCGCAGACTGTTTTGCGGTCTATGGACGATGCAATGCTCTGCTAATGCGAGCCGCAAGAAAGCCCTTGTCTGTTCTAGAAAGGATGCAGCAAAGACATTTAATGCTAATGTATGAGGCATAGGCCTACGCTGAGTTTCATTCATTTACAATGAGATGCGCTCTAGTTCACAATGCAATGCAAGTGAACGCGGCGCGCCGGCGCCTCCATGTCATGGCTATTATATTGTCTGCAATATTTGCTTTTTATTTATTAAATACATGCAATTGGTTGATGAAACATTTATTAAAATTAAGATACAATTTGTACAAAACGAAATTCGCTTTAAAGAAAGGTTTTCTACAAAGCAAAACTTAATGAAGTGGTAAAAATCATGTCTGACGATTTACAAAACAAAACTTCATTAAGTGGTAAAAACCATGTCTCCCGATATATTGCGCATCTTATGATCCTATCTTTTATTACAATTGTTTTTGAGCTAAAATGTAATACACATCATATATATATACACACATTTCTTTTATCAAACATGTTTAGGGCCCGTCAAGGGGTAATTAAACTGCACGATCAGTTATCGGTAATTATACGTTGTTTATTATTGCAAATGTTTATTGCTAATGTTTATTATTGCAAATGTTTTTCATTTGTTTAATAAATCTCATAATGATGGCACATCACTATATCATAGTTATTGGCGGCCGGTCAGGGGGTACTTCGCAAAGAATCAAATACAGTTGGAAACGACGTAGACCATTAATAACACAGACTGTTAACAATTGTTTTTAATTAGTATTTAAACATTCTCTATGATAAAAATGTTTGTAAAAAATATTTTAATAACACGGTTTTGACGGTTATAGAGTTCTAATGACGGCGTTCAACTATATGTAAAGCATGTTAGTTATTGCATGTAAAGTATGTTAGTTAGCATGTAAAGCATGTTAGTTATTGCATGTAAAGCATGTTAGTTATTGCTTGTTAAGCATGTTAGTTAGCATGTAAAGCATGTTAGTTATTGCATGTAAAGCATGTTAGTTATTGCATGTAAAGTATGTTAGTTAGCATGTAAAGCATGTTAGTTATTTGCATGTACAGCATTTTAGTTATTGCATGTAAAGTATGTTAGTTAGCATGTAAAGCATGTTAGTTATTGCATTTAAGGCATGTTAGTTATTGCATGTAAAGTATGTTAGTTAGCATGTAAAGCATGTTAGTTATTGCATGTAAAGCATGTTAGTTATTGCTTGTTAAGCATGTTAGTTAGCATGTAAAGCATGTAAAGCATGTTAGTTATTGCATGTAAAGCATGTTAGTTATTTGCATGTAAAGCATGTTAGTTATTGCATGTAAAGTATGTTAGTTAGCATGTAAAGCATGTTAGTTATTGCATTTAAGGCATGTTAGTTATTGCATTTAAGGCATGTTAGTTATTGCTTGTTAAGCATGTTAGTTATTGCATTTAAGGCATGTTAGTTATTGCTTGTTAAACATGTTAGTTATTGCATTTAAGGCATGTTAGTTATTGCTTGTAAAGCATGTTAGTTATTGCATTTAAGTCATGTTAGTTATTGCATGTTAGTTATTGCATGCTAAGCATGTTAGTTAGCATGTTTACTAATGTGAACAAATGAAACCTTATTAATAGTTTGTTATTATCAGATGCATCACCACGTAACAGATTCCTGCATATATGCTAATGTTTGCCCTTCTGACTAACTCTGCATGGTTATATAGTTAGTAGTAGTTTATTATTTGCATCAGTGTTGTTTTCTCCAGCTCTCCCACTCATTTAGAAGATTCTCTCCTGCATTTAACTCCCGAAACTTTGCGAGTTTTCACAAGTCAGCATTTTTATATTGCACAAATTATCCGACCGGATCCTTTCACCTGAGACGGGTGTACAGCGTCCTGCAGTCTCTCTTGAATGCAGTTCCTCGGCTGTAGTTTGACTCAAACTCGGAGTGCCAGAGCAAAAGCTCCAGTCTGCTTAATGATGTGTACTACATCAATAGTGTGTGGCACATGGGCTGCGAGAACTGCTGACAAATACCAGCGACTCCTGGCTCACTCTTCCCTATTAGTGCTGTGTTTCGTGACTCTTACCTGGATACTCTCTCCGGCACACAGGGCAACAGTCCTCCGCTTCCAGCACCTTCACTTCACCCTGGAAAACAGACAGAGAGAAATGATGTGGAGGACATCGGTGGTGCCAGTGCCTCAGAATAGCTCGTGTACAAGCTAATGATCTTTGTGCCGGAAGTGAATCAATCAAAACTAACTTTAGCTGGACAATAACTTTATTCTAGATCTGCTGTAAAGCCTAAACAATCTCTGTTACTGTAATTTCCTATTATCACTGTAAAGCTGCTTTGAAACAATCTATATTGTTAAAAGCGCTGTATAAATGAAGGTGACTTGACTTGACGTGACTCGGACGAATGCTGACCGACTCCCAGAGGTGCTCGTAGACATTTACAGCCAAAGATGGAGGAAAACAGGTAATAAAATTAATATTTAGTTTGTCTTGTTATTCACATATATACACTCCTGGGCAAATAAGAATGGGCCAAGTCAAAAATATGGGCCGCCATATCGGTATCGGCCGATATATGTTAATTTTTAATGTTATCGTTATCGGCCTGATAAGAAAATTTGTCCGAAGCCGATAAATAATGCCTTCAGCTGAGACACTTCAGATCCACACTGTTCAACATGATGCTTTTAAATTGCTTAAAACACAGTGAAGAGCAACATGTGCATGTGTCTGTCATATCGGCTACATAACATTATAATGAGAACATCATAATTGTGTGTTTGGGATATGACTTTTAATAGTGAGACTTTTTGTACGTTTTTGTAATCAGGCTTTTTAAAAACTTGGATTTAGATTTATCGGCCAATATATCGGTTATCGGCTTTCAAATATAAAGAATTATCGGTTATCGGTATTGAACAAAATGTTCATATCGGTGCATCCTTACCAAAAATGGCTAAATTAATTGTATTGTTCGTTGTTAGTTATTTGTTGTTATCAGCCACTTCGCCAAGTAACAGATAACGTTTTATTTAATATTATTTAATTATGCATTTTAAAAGTTGATAATATGCATTGCATTCTGGATTGTTTTTGCAGCTCCTAAAACTTTTTAGTGTATATGTGACAGTGTAAGAGTTTTCACAGTCTTAAATCCACTGTCTGAATCTTTGAAAACTGTTTTTATATTCAGTTTGGTGCAGAAATCAAACACTATGAAAGCGTGATTATAATTATAGTTTGGAGTCAACGGGAACAATCCTACAGTGAGGAGTGACATTTACTCGAGCCGGCAGCAAAAATGCGAATTGGGTAATTTAATTTTGGACTGGATGAAGAAGAAACAAATGGTCTAGAAACTGAAGGGAGTATTTTTAGTGTTTCTTTGAGCAGATCTCGGCAGGAGCCCAGAGGAGAAGCCGGGCCGGGTCTCTCTGAGGTTCTCTCTGAGGCTCTCTCTGAGGCTCGGAGACGCCCAGGCCGTCACTACAGAACCATCTGGGACTCGATCTCGGACCGGAGCCGTTGCCTGGACAACGGGTCGGTCTATTTCCAGCATCTCTAACTGGGCTCATTTCTGATGCAAGGCTATTCACTGCTTCACTGGCCGACACACACATGTGGAACCACACAGTGACAATGCATGAGCAGATTTAAGACGAAACCAGGAATATATACGAAACGTCGAATTGTCAGAAAAAGGAGTTGTTATGTGTGAAGGCAAATGGCAGATGTCTTACCTCAGAGCAATGCAGTGGAGGACAGTTTGACTGACAGTGTTTCTGGCCATTGATACAGCGACATGACTGACAGCCGTCAACCCACTCGAACCCCGGCTGTGACACACAACACACAATGGAGAATTCATTCATATTCACACTTATGATGATGGACAGACACTTTACTACCAAAACTAGATCCTGAGATTTATATATATATATATATATATATATATACAGTCCCTGTCAAAAGTTTGGAAACCTTACAATTTAAGTTTTTGAAAGAGTCTCTTCTACTCACCAAGGCTGTGTTTATTTGATCAAAAATATGGTAAAACAGTGAAATATTATTAGTATTTAAATCATATACATATGTGAATATATAGTAAAGTGTAATTTATTCCTGTGATCAAAGCTGAATTTTCAGCATCATTACTCCAGTCTTCAGTGTCACATGATCCTTCACAAATAATTTGCTGCATAACATTTTTGTGGAAATAATAATACCATTCAAACATTTGTGGTAAGATTTAACAAAAAAAGAGAGAAATGAATACCTTTATTCATCAAGGACGCATTAAATTGATCAAAAGTGACAGTAGAGACATTTATAATGTTACAAACGATTCTATTTCAAATAAATGCTGTTCTTTTGAACTTTCTATTCATCAAAGAATCCTGTATCACAAATAAAAATGTATCACGGCTTCCACAAAAATATGATGTGTTTTCAACACTAATAATAATCATAAATGTTTCTTGAGCATCAAATCATCATATTAGAGTGATTTCTGAAGGATCACGTGACACTGAAGACTGGAGTAATGATGCTGAAAATTCAGCTTTGATCACAGGAATAAATTACACTTTACTATATATTCACATAGACAACAGCTGATTTAAAGTGTAATAATATTTCAATATTTTTTACTGTATTTTTTAATCAAATAAATGCAGCCTTGGTGAGCAGAAGATACTTTCAAAAAATACATGTACTGTATGTATCTAATTATTATCACAAATTATTATAAAATGTATTCATTTTCATACATTTTCCTTTGAAATAACTAATTCATTCATTAATTTTCCTTTAGAATAAGGTCACTAATGAATCATGGACCAGGAACATGAATTAAAGTAAACAGGGGCATTTTAAACATTTTTAAGCTGAATCCTAATAAAGGTTCATCTTGTAATGAGAGTAAATATTGATCTGCTGTTCATATATTATTATGTTTGCATGCGATCCTTCTGTTTTGTGGTGAAGGCATTTTGCCAGCCACAGGAAGTGACATCATCCGTCTTCAGTTTTAAATGGGCACCACTGTAGTTCAATTAGACAACCTCACAAGGCCTTTCAGCGCTTTTATTCATTATTGATGATGGCAATTATGTTTTTTCTAGAAACGCCCTGAGCAATTATCCATCAGAGTTATTAATGATGTTCCTCAGGATAAATAAACAGTAAGCAGAACAGCAATCACAGGATAAAGGGCATCACTGTCAGCGAGTGATTGGGGGCTTTCAAACCTTTTCATAGTTATAGAAATATTGGCGGAAGTTCCCGATTTTCGGCGCGTTCGCACCGCAGGAACTAGGAACGATTTCAGTTCCAGGAACTCCTTTTGGAGGAACTAATTTACTCCTCCTTCAGAGTCGGCCTAAACCAGCGCTATAGGAACTATCCGTGACGTTAGTGCTAGTGCTAACACTAGTGTTAGTGTTCGCTAATTGGCCGAACGCACGCGAAACACCAGCATCCGCCATTTTAAACACACAGATTATAGCATATATTTACTCCAGAAACTAACTCTACGAACATGTAAAACAGAGATAGATGAAGCTCTTAATCTTTACGCTGAGGAGAAAATCCAGCAAACTTTGAGGAGATCAAGAGAATCATGATGATGTATTTCTGCTCAGCAACACTGGACATCACACACACGCATACGCTAATAACTCTTCATCACTGTCTCGCTAATAACTCTTCGTCACTGTCTCGCTAATAACTCTTCGTCACTGTCTCGCTAATAACTCTTCGTCACTGTCTCGCTAATAACTCTTCGTCACTGTCTCTCTAATAACTCTTCATCACTGTCTCGCTAATAACTCTTCGTCACTGTCTCGCTAATAACTCTTCGTCACTGTCTCGCTAATAACTCTTCGTCACTGTCTCGCTAATAACTCTTCGTCACTGTCTCGCTAATAACTCTTCGTCACTGTCTCGCTAATAACTCTTCGTCACTGTCTCGCTAATAACTCTTCGTCACTGTCTCGCTAATAACTCTTCGTCACTGTCTCGCTAATAACTCTTCGTCACTGTCTCGCTAATAACTCTTCGTCACTGTCTCTCTAATAACTCTTCGTCACTGTCTCTCTAATAACTCTTCGTCACTGTCTCTCTAATAACTCTTCGTCACTGTCTCTCTAATAACTCTTCGTCACTGTCTCGCTAATAACTCTTCATCTCTAATAACTCTTCGTCACTGTCTCTCTAATAACTCTTCATCTCTAATAACTCTTCGTCACTGTCTCGCTAATAACTCTTCGTCACTGTCTCTCTAATAACTCTTCGTCACTGTCTCTCTAATAACTCTTCATCTCTAATAACTCTTCGTCACTGTCTCGCTAATAACTCTTCGTCACTGTCTCTCTAATAACTCTTCGTCACTGTCTCGCTAATAACTCGTCATCTCTAATAACTCTTCGTCACTGTCTCGCTAATAACTCTTCGTCACTGTCTCGCTAATAACTCTTCGTCACTGTCTCGCTAATAACTCTTCGTCACTGTCTCTCTAATAACTCGTCATCTCTAATAACTCTTCGTCACTGTCTCGCTAATAACTCTTCGTCACTGTCTCGCTAATAACTCTTCGTCACTGTCTCGCTAATAACTCTTCGTCACTGTCTCGCTAATAACTCTTCGTCACTGTCTCGCTAATAACTCTTCGTCACTGTCTCGCTAATAACTCTTCATCACTGTCTCTCTAATAACTCTTCGTCACTGTCTCGCTAATAACTCTTCGTCACTGTCTCTCTAATAACTCTTCGTCACTGTCTCTCTAATAACTCTTCGTCACTGTCTCTCTAATAACTCTTCGTCACTGTCTCGCTAATAACTCTTCATCTCTAATAACTCTTCGTCACTGTCTCTCTAATAACTCTTCATCTCTAATAACTCTTCGTCACTGTCTCGCTAATAACTCTTCGTCACTGTCTCTCTAATAACTCTTCGTCACTGTCTCTCTAATAACTCTTCATCTCTAATAACTCTTCGTCACTGTCTCGCTAATAACTCTTCGTCACTGTCTCTCTAATAACTCTTCGTCACTGTCTCGCTAATAACTCGTCATCTCTAATAACTCTTCGTCACTGTCTCGCTAATAACTCTTCGTCACTGTCTCGCTAATAACTCTTCGTCACTGTCTCGCTAATAACTCTTCGTCACTGTCTCTCTAATAACTCGTCATCTCTAATAACTCTTCGTCACTGTCTCGCTAATAACTCTTCGTCACTGTCTCGCTAATAACTCTTCGTCACTGTCTCGCTAATAACTCTTCGTCACTGTCTCGCTAATAACTCTTCGTCACTGTCTCGCTAATAACTCTTCGTCACTGTCTCTCTAATAACTCTTCGTCACTGTCTATCTAATAACTCTTCGTCACTGTCTCGCTAATAACTCTTCGTCACTGTCTCTCTAATAACTCTTCATCTCTAATAACTCTTCGTCACTGTCTCGCTAATAACTCTTCGTCACTGTCTCTCTAATAACTCTTCATCACTGTCTCGCTAATAACTCTTCGTCACTGTCTCTCTAATAACACTTCGTCACTGTCTCGCTAATAACTCTTCGTCACTGTCTCTCTAATAACTCTTCATCACTGTCTCGCTAATAACTCTTGGTCACTGTCTCTATAATAACTCTTCGTCACTGTCTATCTAATAACTCTTCGTCACTGTCTCTCTAATAACTCTTCATCACTGTCTCGCTAATAACTCTTCATCACTGTCTCTCTAATAACTCTTCATCTCTAATAACTCTTCGTCACTGTCTCGCTAATAACTCTTCGTCACTGTCTCGCTAATAACTCTTCGTCACTGTCTCGCTAATAACTCTTCGTCACTGTCTATCTAATAACTCTTCGTCACTGTCTCGCTAATAACTCTTCATCTCTAATAACTCTTCGTCACTGTCTCGCTAATAACTCTTCGTCACTGTCTCGCTAATAACTCTTCGTCACTGTCTCGCTAATAACTCTTCATCACTGTCTCGCTAATAACTCTTCATCACTGTCTCTCTACTAACTCTTCATCACTGTCTCTCTAATAACTCTTCTTCACTGTCTCTCTAATAACTCTTCTTCACTGTCTCGCTAATAACTCTTCATCACTGTCTCTCTAATAACTCTTCGTCACTGTCTCTCTAATAACTCTTCGTCACTGTCTCGCTAATAACTCTTCATCTCTAATAACTCTTCGTCACTGTCTCTCTAATAACTCTTCATCTCTAATAACTCTTCGTCACTGTCTCGCTAATAACTCTTCGTCACTGTCTCTCTAATAACTCTTCGTCACTGTCTCTCTAATAACTCTTCATCTCTAATAACTCTTCGTCACTGTCTCTCTAATAACTCTTCGTCACTGTCTCTCTAATAACTCTTCATCTCTAATAACTCTTCGTCACTGTCTCTCTAATAACTCTTCGTCACTGTCTCGCTAATAACTCTTCGTCACTGTCTCGCTAATAACTCTTCGTCACTGTCTCGCTAATAACTCTTCGTCACTGTCTCGCTAATAACTCTTCGTCACTGTCTCTGTCTATCTAATAACTCTTCGTCACTGTCTCGCTAAGAACTCTTCGTCACTGTCTCTCTAATAACTCTTCATCTCTAAAAACTCTTCGTCACTGTCTCGCTAATAACTCTTCGTCACTGTCTCTCTAATAACTCTTCATCACTGTCTCTCTAATAACTCTTCATCACTGTCTCGCTAATAACTCTTCGTCACTGTCTCTCTAATAACTCTTCGTCACTGTCTCGCTAATAACTCTTCGTCACTGTCTCTCTAATAACTCTTCATCACTGTCTCGCTAATAACTCTTGGTCACTGTCTCTCTAATAACTCTTCGTCACTGTCTATCTAATAACTCTTCGTCACTGTCTCGCTAATAACTCTTCGTCACTGTCTATCTAATAACTCTTCGTCACTGTCTCTCTAATAACTCGTCATCTCTAATAACTCTTCGTCACTGTCTCGCTAATAACTCTTCGTCACTGTCTCGCTAATAACTCTTCGTCACTGTCTCGCTAATAACTCTTCATCACTGTCTCTCTAATAACTCTTCATCACTGTCTCTCTAATAACTCTTCTTCACTGTCTCTCTAATAACTCTTCTTCACTGTCTCGCTAATAACTCTTCATCACTGTCTCGCTAATAACTCTTCTTCACTGTCTCGCTAATAACTCTTCGTCACTGTCTCGCTAATAACTCTTCGTCACTGTCTCGCTAATAACTCTTCGTCACTGTCTCGCTAATAACTCTTCGTCACTGTCTCGCTAATAACTCTTCGTCACTGTCTCGCTAATAACTCTTCGTCACTGTCTCTCTAATAACTCTTCGTCACTGTCTCGCTAATAACTCTTCGTCACTGTCTCGCTAATAACTCTTCGTCACTGTCTCGCTAATAACTCTTCGTCACTGTCTCGCTAATAACTCTTCGTCACTGTCTCGCTAATAACTCTTCGTCACTGTCGTATTAGTCGTATTAGACAGGACTGTCAGACAGATCGTAAACTAATGAACACAGAGAATGTGAGCTCAGTCGTTCTCAGCGCCGTCAAAATAAAAGTCCCAACAACAAGCGTGTGTTTCGTCACTTCAGAGTTCCTACTGGCGGTGCGAACGCAACCAGGAAAACCTTCCTAGAGGAACCATTAGTTCTCGGAGAACCATCCTGGTGGCGAGATCCTAGAACTACACGGTGTGAAAGCCCCTATTGTGTACCTCTCGAATCGTCCCGTCTTCATCTTCACACGGACAGAGCGCTGGAATCACACAGTGGCCCTCGAGGCTCCGGTACCGGCCCTCGTCACACACACACCCCTCCGAGGCCCCGGGGCCCGTGCAGTTGAGCGGTTCAGTCCTGTAGAGGTCCACACACCCCCTCTCACACACTCGCTCGGACCCGGACACACTCCAGACCCAGCGCTCACCCTCAGGACACTCTGTGATCAAGCATTAGTTAGTGATCAGAGGACTTCAGGCTGGGCTAGATGACATATTTAACATTCATTTCAACATTTTTTTTTAACAGTTACAGCTACATCTACATCACAACACTTACATATAATAAATAAATAAATATAATGAATAAATAAATAATTATTATTATTATATTAAAAACAAACAAATAATAATAATAATTATTATTATTATTATTAAAACAAACGAATTATTATTATAAAATAATAATAATTGTATAAGTAGTAGTAATAGTAATCCAAATAAATGTATTATTATTGTTATTATTACTAATTAATTAATGTATATACTCTTTACATAAATATATATATATACACACACACACACACACACACATTAATTCTATAATTTTATTTATATATATATATATATATATATATATATATATATAAATAAAATTATAGAATTAATGTGTGTGTGTGTGAATTAATTTTAATAATTAATATTAAAAACAAAGAAATACAATTATTATTATAATTATTATATAGCTCCGCCAGCTGTTGCTAGTATCTGATGCAAACATTAAAGGGAAAGAAAGTAGCAGGAAAAATAAAATAAAATGAGTAATCACACTTCAGAGAATACAACCGTATTTAACTTCATGTGAACAGAAACAGTAAACCAGAGTGTGTGTGTCTGAACGTCCCACTAACCCCTCTGCACTGAATTCACACTGTGTTTCTCACCACATTCAGGGCCCCTGCAGACTCGAGGTGTGTGTGACGGGCCCTCACACTCCTGTCCTCGGTACTGGTGCTGTCGGCGTACGTTCCGGCTGGAGAACTGATGTCCAGAACCACAGGACGAGGAACAAGAGCTCCACGAGGACCAGGCGCTCCACTCACAGTCCACTGACACACACACACACACACACACACACACACACACACACACACACACACACTTCAGACTCACGTCCACTCGTAACCAGAGCCACTGTTATTGCTCAGAGGTTACAGCTACTTCTTCAGAAACGTATCTCTCTTCTAAAATTCCTCTGAAGATTTAGTCAATAGTTGTTAAACAGTAATATAAAGATATAAAAACAATGTGTGTATGAGGTCAACACATTACTCACCATCACATGACTCGTTAGTGCAGATAAAGCGCCCACCGTCACAAACACTGTAATCAAACACACGAGACGAAAATCAGAGGTAAAAATACACACTTTACTTATTCGGCTTTTCATGCTTGATGTTAGTCTCCTCAGAAAACTGACCTAGACCGAAAGAAACCTGTCAAGAACATGTCAATCATGTTCACTTTTTTGTTTGTTTTGGATTTAGCATAAATAAAAAAGAAGCAGAATTTAGAGAATTTAAAAACACACACTTATAACATATTAACACACAGAGCCTAAAACTAGCATTTTGCCACACTTGCCAGTGGCCGGTGAAGAAAATGTACTGGCCATAAATATTTATAATGTTATAATTAAATGTACCGGCCATGAAACTGTTTTTGCAAAAACAGGAAGTAATGACACCAACATTTTAGAAGCAAGTGAAAATTCACAATTCTCTATTCTAATTTCGACACCACAGCTAAAACTACTAATATAAATGTATTAGGCTGCTGTCACTTTAAAGGGATACTTGAGTTTTACCGTTTTCGAATCCATTCAGCCGATCTCCGGGTCTGGTGGTACCACTTTTAGCATAGCTTAGCATAGATCATTGAATCGGACAGGACCATTAGCATCTCTCTCAAAAAAATTACCAAAGAGTTTCGATATTTCTCCTATTTAAAACTTGACTCTTCTGTAGTTACATCGTGTACTAAGACCGACGGAATATGAAAAGTTGCGATTTTCTAGGCTGATATGGCTAGGAACTATACTCTCATTCCTGCGTAATAATCAAGAAACTTTGCTGCGTACCATGAGTCCAGCAGGCGTAATGATATGACGCAGCGCCTGAAAATAGGCTAACTTCCGTCAACATAACCAACGTGACAACCTGCTTGCACAGGGAGCGTGCCTTGTAGCATGGAGACATTTGTGAGAGACGATTCAGAAGAAATCCACTAACTTTACCTAATATGCCGGCTGAAACTACACAAACTTAGCCCCGGTCACGTTGGAAGTTACCGAGCTGGGGACTATTTTCAGCCTAGAAAATCGCAACTTTTCATTTTCTGTCGGTCTTAGTACACGATGTAACTACAGAAGAGTCAAGTTTTAAGTAGGAAAAATATCGAAACTCTTTGGTCATTTTTTTGAGAGAGATGCTAATGGTCCTGTCCGATTCAATGATCTATGCTAAGCTATGCTAAAGTGGTACCGCCAGACCCGGAGATCGGCTGAATGGATTCGAAAACGGTAAAACTCAACTGTTTAACTCTGGGGGAGTTGTAAAATGAGCCTATTTCCAAAAAAAGTGGAGTATCCCTTTAAGAGCTGCATGGATCCGATATTCTGTTACACATGTATTTACTTTCTCAGCTGTTTACGTTCACTTAAGACATAACTGACTATGTTTACTAGGATACTCGCTATTTTTTTTACGTAACTTTGTGTGAATTTGTCCGCTCAAGTGCAAGAAGACCTGAAAGAGAGCTCAGTTTAGCGTCTTCTTGCACTTGAATATAAATTGTCAAGGCGTAAACTTTGTGGTGATGCAGCGCTGGCCCGTCAGCTGTCCCGAGTGTCGTCCACGTTTGTTCACGTCGCTAGAATTCATAAAAATGGGACCGGAACTGGCGAGCCAACACTGACCAACACTGATTTTTACTCAAAATTAAACTGTTAACTGGCCCTGTTAACACATATACATTTATAAATATCTTTTGATTAATGAAACATGACCTGAGCATTTACTTCAAATGATCTAATTCTGAATTGTCTGTAATTCTGTCAGGGCATCAGATTCCTTCAACAATGTCAGAGTGACCTTTCTAAACATCTTGATATTGTATGTCCAAAGAGAGGATGTGAATGTCTCTTCATGACACTGAGACACACTTATAAAAGCCTTAGTGAGTTTCATGAGTTATTGATTCTCGATCCAAAAGCCACAGCTGCTCTTTCTCAAACACTCAGAGATCCACTTCCACATGCAACACACACCCTGCGAGAGCAAGAGAAGGAAGAGAGGTTTGATGAGTACCATGAGTTGCACAGGTCTGGTATGACGGTTCCGGCAGGGACTTCTGGTTCCTGGAGGTCCAGGGTGACGTTGGGAGAAGCCAACAGGAGCGAGAGGACGGAACAAGGACACTGGGATTGAGGAACACAGCTTCCGTTGAGCATCACCTGCAGACGGATTACATGATTCAGTGCTCGAGGGACTCCTAAAGCCATCTGTGTCCAAACCAGAGGAATTACTGAAGAATTAAACACTTCCAGAAGCACACAGCCGTCAGGAGCAGATGTGAATGTCATGTGCTGCTTAAATCAGCTTTACTGCACAACTAAACTACACATATCAATTTTCAGAAGAAAGCAGGCTGCGAAAGCTGCCACTATGATGCTAGGGAGGTGTGGGTGGTTGCCAGGGTGTTGCTATGGAGGTCTAGGGAGCTGCTATGGGGTTGCTAGGGTGTTCTGAGAATCTGCAAGGCTGTTGCTATGGGGTTGCTACAGTATGAGGGGTTCTAGGAATCTGCAAGGATAATTTTTGTGGGGTTGCTAGGGTGTTCTAGGAAGCTGATAGAACATTGCTATGGGGTTGCTAGGGTGATCTAAGAAGCTGCAAGGACAATACTATAAGGTTGCTATCGTGTTCAAAGCTGTTAAACTTTGCTATGAGGTTGCTAGGGAGTTCTAGGAAGCTGTGATTACATTGCTATGCGGTTGCTAGGGTGTTCAAAGAAGAATCTAGAACATTGCATTGGGGTTGCTAGGGTGTTAAAAGCTGCTAGGACGTTGCAATTGGGTTGCTAGGAAGTTCAAATCTGCTACAATGTTGCATTGGGTTGCTAGGGTGTTAGGACATGGCTGTGGGGATGCTATGGTGTTCTAGGAAGCTGTTAGGACATTGCTAGGGTGTTTACATTTACATTTATTCATTTAGCTGACGCTTTTATCCAAAGCGACTTACAATTGCTATATATGTCAGAGGTCGCACGCCTCTGGAGCAACTAGGGGTTAAGTGTCTTACTCAGGGACACATTGGTGTCTCACAGTGGATTCGAACCCGGGTCTCTCACACCAAAGGCATGTGTCTTATCCATTGCGCCACCACCACCCCTGTTGCTAGGAAGCTGTTAGGACATTGATAGAGTGTTGCTAGGGTTTTCTAGGAAGCTGTTAGGACATCGCTAGGGTGTTGCTAGGCTGTTGCTAGGTGGTCTACAGATGTTTTTTCAGAGCCCAAGATTTCTTTTGCCAATTTTATCTTCCGTGAGGTGAAATTCATGACTCTGATCTCCTGGAAAAGTCACATGATGTGTACGGGCAGGTCACTCACGGCTCCAGGCGGGCAGCGGCACCCAGGACTGCAGGACACCGACACACACTCGTTCTCCGGCCACAGATCCTCACAGCTGTACGGACACGACCCGGCACATGTGCTGAACACCTGACCAGTGGGACAATCTGACACACACAAGACATGCTTCACACACCAACCAAACCATTCCAATTAGCATGCAATTTACATAGATTAGATTATTATTTGAGGGTTAACTGCTGCCTTTAATACAGTAGTCTAAACGCAAATGATTTATTGGGTCCCATGCGGGAAGAAACTGCTAGTGGTTTAACAGAGTACCAACTGAAGTTCATTAACAGAAGTAATCAAGCTGTTTTAAGACACACTTCATTCCTCCCGAAGACTTATCTCACGCTTTTAAATGAGTCTATCAACTCCTGTCTTATCATCTAAAAAACACAATTAATGAACACGACCGTCACACGCCGCCTCGTTCACTTTTTACAGATTCTTCTCCAGTTGCATTAATGCAAATCAGTGCCAATGTTCTTTTAATATTTTGTGTATGCTTGTCGTCGACTGAAATTTGCATAAAATTGCAAACAAGACAACAACTCGCAGCTGTAATGGAGCTAAAAGGAAGATAAACAGAATGAGTGTTTCTGCAAATTATTCTGCATATAAACATTAAGCCATAAATGTGACATGAAGATTGATTATCATGCCTGAATGGATGAAGCTCACGAAAATGGTCAAAGACTGTGACTATATTTCACCTCAATATGAAAAATGTAATATCATGAAATGCATGCTAGCATACTTTAAAGATACAACAGACATAGTATCAGAGTAATTCAGGCCAATAAGTTATATTTTATATAAAGACAATTATGTTGCTGAGGATTTTAATTTTTTCCATTGTGTTTTTTTTTTTATGACAATAAAGCACATTTATCCCACATTTTTATTGTTAATAAAAAATAAATAAATAATTTGTGTACTGAAACTTCCACTGATTCAATTAAATTTGCATCCTGACAGGATGATATTCTATGAGAAATCATGGGATTTGATTTGCATCACAGTAATATGAATTTGGGAGGTAAATAAATTATTATTAAATATTTTTTTCTTGTGATATTCTTGATTTTTCTTGTTTGTTCATGAGATTCATGCAGGCGAAGTGACACACACACTCAGTGTGAGTTATGAGTGTGTGCTGTCATGTTTTATGACATTATAAACTAGTATTATATGAGTGTTTGAAGGGTGTTAAAGGTGCTCTATAAGTGTTTGTCTTTCATTAACTGTGTTTGAGTTTGTTCAGCTGTCAGACGTCTACTTCATGTGTGTGTGTGTGTGTGTGTGTGTGTGTGTGTGTGTGTGTGTGTGTGGGGGCATGTTTAGCTATACTTCAGCTATAAAAATGTCCCCTCAAGGAGAGTAAAACTTGAGATTGCCTACTTTGTGAGGACTTTTTGCTCAGCAAAATGAATTAATAAACATAATAAAATGTTTTTGTGTTTTTTTTAAATGTAAAAATGCAGAAAGTTAGGTGTGATGGGCAGGTTTAGGGGTCGGGTTAGTCTGTAAGGGGACAGAATATACAGTTTGTACAGTATAAACCATTACATCTATGGAGGTCCTCACAGTGTGTGTGTGTGTGTGTGTGTGTGTCTGTGTGTGTTTATGTGTGTGTGTGTGTGTGTGTGTGTGTGTGTGTGTGTGTGTGTGTGTGTGTGTGTGTGTGTGTGTGTGTGTGCATGTGTGTGTATGTGCGTGCGTGTGTGTGTCTGCGAGTGAGTTGTGTGTGTGTGTGTGTGTGTGTGTGTGTGTGTCTGCGAGTGAGTTGTGTGTGTGTGCGTGTGTGTGTGTGTGTGTGTGTGTGTGTGTGTACAGCTGTATTTCCTGTACCAGGCAGGCAGTTGTTAGTGTTGCACGCGGTGTGTTGTTCGAGGGGCCCGGAGCAGATCGGACCCCCTGGTTCTGGTTCCTGAAGGACCGTCTTCCTGCGCAGTGACACTCCTCCGCCACAGGAGGCGCTGCAGTCGCTCCAGGAGGACCAATCGCTCAACACACAGCCGGCTAACAGCACACACAATAATACACGTCAATCTCAAAAACATTAAAATACACACACACACGCACACACACACACACACACACACACGCACGCACACACGCACGCACACACACACGCTCACCACACAGCCGGCTAACAGCACACACACAATAATACACGTCAATCTCAAAAACATTAAAATACACACACACACACACACACACACACACGCACACACACATACACACACACACACACACACACACACACACACACACACACACACACACGACCACTCGCTCAACACACAGCCGGCTAACAGCACACACAGAATATATATAAACATACACACACATAAACACAAATTTAACACTTATATTTTATTTTATTTAAAGTCCCCCTGTGGTGAGAATCCAGCGTTTAATGTAGTTTATGTGTCTATGTGGTGTTATTAATACGCTTTAAGACAAACCATGTGTAAATTCATAAGTCGACAGCATTGCTGAGTATTTCCTCCTTAAAACTGCAGTGAACCAAAGACAGTCTCAAACACACGCTTTGAAATCGCTGGTGTTTCTGACGTCACAAACTACCTTGTAACCAATCAGATCAACGTGTGATCGTCAACCAGTGGATCTCTGAGCTGAGTGAGTGGAGGCGGGGCTCATTTGCATATTCATAGAACCGCGCATACTAAATGAGGCAAGGGTGTCGAGTTACATTCAAGATATTGTAAGGCTATTTTAAGGAAAAAACACTTATGTAGATGATTTTAAGGGATAAAATGATTAACTACAGGGGAATTTTAACAAAATGTGAAATTTTATACAGTATAGATCGATAATTGAGCATATATTTGTAAGTAAACGCAGTGTAAATGACAGAAGCTTCACCTGGACAGGGCGACCGTGAGCAGATCTCCTTCTGAAGGGTCTCAGCACAGGACGGTCCTCCAGGTGTGTGTGTGCAGGTCCGTCGGCGTGTCCTCTGCCCCGTCCCACACGAGAGCGAACACACACTCCACGACCCCCACGGACCGTAGACCGGACACACACGATCAGAACACGCCAGAGAGCCATTGACACACACACTGCAGCAGAGATAGATTGGGATTTGTGTATTTATATAGATATCTAAACATATTTAACTTAAGCCATGTTTTTTAACACAAACATCCTTTTCCTTCCCTCATCCTTCCCTTGAAAGTAAAAATGGTGCGAAGCCCTAAAATTAAACTTAATTTTTTTTTTTTTGTCCAGAAAGGTTATTCTTTATTTCATTCTGATCATATTTTTTCAATTTTTTAATGCCATTTGTTTGGAGATTTTTATTTAATTTTTTATTTAATCTACCTTTAAATTACTAGATTTAATCATTAAATAATAAATACATTTGTAATTTAAGCACATTCCTCACATTCTTTCAACTTGAATAAAAAAAAAACTCACAATTTCATGCATTACCCTTTAAATTCAGCTCTAAATATCTTACATTGGGTGTCTTTGACGACCTCTTGTGGGAAATAAATAATATAAGATGATATTTCATGACTCTAGATGTCCTTAAAGCTCTATATGGAGCAAAGGAGCTGTTCCTCTGGGTCCTAAAGTCAGTTCCATTCAGTGTGCATTCAGGTACACATGTAGACATTATAAAATAATTTTTTGGTAAAGTTTTAGCATTTTTAGTTTGAATTTTGAGCATTTTTAGGTTTTTCTATGTGTACTGAAACATTCCTCGCATTCCATTCATTCCTAAGGGGGTTAAACTGACCAGAGAGGGAAGGATTTGTTACTTTTTTAAAGTAACAAAACTCCTCAAATCAATTCAATTTGTTTTTGTGTATTCGTGGTTCAAGTGCAACAGAAGTCCTGGGGTCTTGGACCCCTCCGATGAACACTCATGTTTTCCGGTTAAGGTAAACCTGATGTATAAACAGATGATGTCCTCTGACCAGGTGTTGCAGCTGACGGTGATGTTGTCTCCGGGTCGGATCTCTAGCGTCCCGTTCTCCACTGGAACCCCACAGCGACACTCGTCCACTCGCACACACACTCCGTCCTGCAACAGCCGGCCGTCTGGACACCGACACCCTGCGGCACACGACACACACTCATATCTCCCGTTTCACTGAGGTCAGAGGTCACAGTGATGCAAAATCACTCTCCAGAACGTTCTCATCCACGGTTCCCTGCTGGAGGAATGATCTCCCCGCCCTCATCCCGAACGACAACATTCAACACACAGCTGAACACTCATCTCCTCCGTGAGCACTTAAAGGGGTCATCGGGTGCTAAGTGTCTCTGCAGTGTGTGGACACAATCATCATACAATGATAAAAATCCATTCACCCGGTTTTTTTTTTTCAATCCTAAAAAAAGTCTAAACGCTCTCAATGATCAAGCCGTTTGGATTTTCTGAGCAATATGATGTCATATGTCTCATGCTCCGCCCCCGACCACTGACGGACTGTCCCGTATTAGCATATTTCCTATATTAGCATATTCCCATATTAGCATATTTCCCATATTAGCATATTTCCCATATTAGCATATTTCCACCTCAGCCATTTGTATACTGTCCACCAAGGCATCACTTTAGTGTCTTGTGTCGACACGGCCCATTGAGAGGGGGGGGGAGCAGTTGCTCATTATCATTTAAAGAGACATGCACCGAAACGGGTCGCTGTGAACAGAGCTGTTTTTGAGGAGGTAAAAGGGTGTTGTTATACACAAACATTGAGGAATTTTAACCAGAGTATGTTACAAACTTTACATGAAGACCCTAAAGAATCATCCCAACTTGTGGAAAATGGGCATCCGATGACCGCTTTAAGCTTTCAATTCTTTCCTTTTCCTTTAATCCTCCCTTGTCTGGCTTACGCTACTCTGAGCAATGCCTGAGCTTTGTATTTTGAGCACTTCTTGTGTTGTTTTTGCCTCTTCATGATGACTCGCTTGCTTTAGTCCTCATTTTGTAAGTCGCTTTGGACAAAGGCGTCTGTTAAATGACTAAATGTAAATGTGAATGTATACCTGGATGACAGGAGCCCTGCAGACACTGGACGTGACCCCAAAGGTCAGCGCAGCTGCGAGGACACTGATTGGCACAGGAGTCCTCATAGACACGCCCTCTGTCCTCACAATGCTCACCTGTGATTGGAGGAAAACATCACATATGGCTTATATACACTGCCGTTCAAAAGTTTTAGATTGGTAAGATTTTTAATGTTTTAGAAGAAGTCTCTTCTGCTCACCAAGGCTGCGTTTATTTGATTAAAAATATAAAAAAACAGTAATATTGTCAAATATATTATTAAAATGTAAAATAACTTATTTCTATTTTATTATATTTAAAAATGTAATTTATAATGTGAACTAAATGAACTATAAGGTGGTCCAAACTGAATCTGTAAGAACTGGTTTAAACACAAAAACTCAAAGCATCCTCAAATTAACCAGAGTATTTATTATAAAAGTGATAGTTATGGTCTTGGATAGTTATTACAGCTTTATATGTATTATACTATAAATAAATAGGAAATATATCTTACAGTAGGATATAAATAAAAATGGGATATAAATTTTAAAAGTTTTTTATTAATATTTAACAATTAATATAACAACTTATATTATCATTAATTCATTATATAATTACATAAAATAATTATAAATATTTATAAATTAATTTCTGAATATATATATATATATATATATATATATATACACACACACATTTTACATTGTATTAAAAAATATATATACATATACTTGTTTTAAAATATATATATATATATATATATATATATGTGTGTGTGTGTGTGTGTGTGTGTGTGTGTGTGTGTGTGTGTGTGTGTGTGTGTGTAAAAATTGTTTCAAAAATAAATGTATATATATAGCACACAGACAGTATTATGAACATCCAAATTAGAAAATAATGAGATGTATGTGTGTGTACCAGGACAGAGGCCCGTGTTGCAGCTCTGAGACTGTGTCTGTAGGTTCCTGCAGTGAGGTCCGGGGTCAGAGGTCAAAGGTCGGCGCTCTCGCTGGCGGTATCCGCCACTGCAGGGGTCTTTACACACACTCCACGCGCTCCATGAGCTCCAGTGACACAGATCTGACCAAACACACAGCAGAGAGTGACATCACGACACCCAGCTTACCTCATGAATATTAATGAGGTCAAGATGACATCACAATTTCCTGGACTGGCCATTTCACATCAGTGTTATTTTAGCATTATTTATTAATATTATTATTTTAGTATTATTTAGCTTTTTATTTTATTTTTACAGTTAATTTATTTAGTTATTTTTTGAATATTACTATTCAGGTTTAACTTCTTTTTCTTTCAGTTTTAGCTTTTTAGTAATTTCAAGTTAGTAATTTCAATGCTTCAACTTTGTCAAAGGCAATCCAAGATCCAGTGAGAAAGTGCTTGAATTCACTACAGTATTAATAACATCACTGCGAGATCTAGAGTTATAAACCATATCAGATCAAACAGCACTGATGTGGAAACCAGGAGAATCTGTGCCATGAACGAACAAGTTACAGAAGGCTTTTCTATCCATAAATCACCAACAGTCAACATGGATTTAATGTAGTCATGTTAACTGTAACCATGGTATTGTGGCAGAAATAGTCAAATGTTTTTACATTCATCTCAGGGTTCGTACAACCTTTGGAGAGTGAAATTCAAGCACTTTTCAAGGACTTAACACTTTTTCCAGCACTTCAAAGTTGAAATATTACCCAGTATTAATGTGTTTTTTTAATGTGATGATTTGTAACACTAAAAGTTTAAAGATGTGGAAAAACGAAAACTTCATGGCAAACAAATTACCAATATAATCAGTAGATGGCGGCAGAGGAGCTCTTATTGACTTATCGGCACTAATTAGCAATATATATTCACATTACTGTTGTTTATAAAAGTTTCAATTCAAGCTCAGTGCTTTAATGTCACATTTCCAAACATGTAATATTATTAGTAACTGCACTTATTAATGCAAAACAATAGTAATTTATTTTACAATTAAATTAACTTTATGATTAAAAATCCCCCCGATTTAGTCTGGAGTCCTGAATATAAATAATTGTACTTTATTTAAGCTTATTTTAAGGGTACGTTTACACGACAACGATATGCTTAAAATGGAGAAGTTTTTCCTTTTAGTTTTTCGAGTACAGACATTGTCAAACTGATCCCCATTCACACGGATCCGTGTAAACGACTAAAAGCGCTGTATTCTGCTGCCAGGCCAGTAGATGGCGATGAAACACTATAGACTGAACACGTAATACGCATGTGCATGATGTCATCGTCTTCAGAGATTCACGTTTTTGTTGTTTACACAGAGACCATTTTCACAAACTTGCACTTTGAGACCCGTTTTGAAAACTTTGCGCTTTCAGGCGCTCAAACGCCGTTGTCGTGTAAATGTACAGCTAAAACGCATAAAAAGTTTTACGTTTTTAGTTGAAAACGGTGTCGTGTAAACAGCCCTTAAGTTAACGATAATTACACTGTTTCACATCAACTAATTAATATTCATTAGCCAAGCCAAGTCATTGGACAGATACATTTCCATCCAGTGTGAATGTGTTTTGTTTATAGTGTTAGCTAAAAGTGCGGTTCACTGCCGCCCACCCCGGTTCCGCTGCCCTTTAGTTTCTGCTTTAAAGCCAGTCAGACGTGTGAGAGTCCAATACAGGAACCGTTTGATAAAAAAAAAACAGGAACCGTTTGATGAAGTGTTACTATGGCAACAATAGACGACCCACCAGTGCAAATGTCAGGCTGTGGACAGATCCTCTCTTCCTCCAGCTCTTCATCACACTCGCTCTCTCTCCCGCGGACCGGAAGCCCGGAGTCCACATCCAGACAGGCCCGGTACCGTCTCTGAACCGACACCAGACCGGGGAGAGCAGAGGATACTGGGATACATGGAGAGCAAGAGGTCCACTCTGACCACTCACTGACCATCACTGTGAAAGACAGAGAGAGATTGAGTCAGAAAAGTGTTATTAGATTTCAGATGATGTGATCTGGGAGTAAAATAAGGAGCAACAGACGCTGAATGTGGTTATACGGTTATAAATAGAGGAGATTTACCTTCACATTCCCGTAAATCACACTGAAGAGAGCCGTCATGGCAAAGACTGAAACACACACACACACACACACACACACACACACACACACACACACACACACACACACACACACACACACACACACAAAAGACATGATGTTTACATTCTCTGAAGAAAATGTGTGTTGTTTGCAAGAATAAATCGCTATAACAATGTGTTGCTATGCAGTTTCTAGGGTGTTTTGGGTGGTTTGTTTGTTTAGTTACTTTCTATGTAAATATATTATGAGAATTCAACAGAACTGGTTTAAACATAACAACACAAATTATTTATTTATTACAAAAGTAATAGGTGTGGTCCTGGATAGCTAATACAGCTTTATATATTTATTATATTATACAGAAATATATAGTAGGAAATATATGATAGATAGATAGATAGATAGATAGACAGACAGACATATAGACAGACAGACAGACAGACAGACAGACAGACAGACAGATAGATAGATAGATAGATAGATAGATAGATAGATAGATAGATAGATAGATAGATAGATAGATAGATAGATAGATAGATAGATAGATAGATAGATAGATAGATAGATAGATAGATAGACAGATAGATAGATAGATAGATAGAGACAGACAGACAGATAGATAGATATAGACAGACAGACATATAGACAGACAGACAGACAGACAGATAGATAGACAGATAGATAGACAGATAGATAGACAGATAGATAGACAGATAGATAGATAGATAGATAGATAGATAGATAGATAGATAGATAGATAGATAGATAGATAGATAGATAGATAGATAGATAGATAGATAGATAGATAGATAGATAGATAGAGCACCATGTACTGCAGCCGATGGTCACCAGCTCCCCCTGCTGGACAGTGATGGCCACAGGTTTGTCTGAGTCCTGATGGAGAAGCTGAACACATCCACACTGATCCTGAGCAACACACGATCCGTTCTGATGCAGGAGACCCTGATGAGACAACCACGCGCAAGCTCAGTCAATCCATACACATCTGATACACATCTCATACACATCTGATACACATCTGATACACATCTGATACACATCTGATACACATCTGACACAATCTTCATCTCAGTCACTCCATACATATCTTATACACATCTGATACACATCTGATACACATCTGATACACATCTGATACACATCTGATACACATCTACACATCTGATACACATATGATACACATCTGATACACATATGACACAATCTTCATCTCAGTCACTCCATACACATCTCATACACATCTCATACACATCTCATACACATCTCATACACATCTCATACACATCTGATACACATCTGATACACATCTCATACACATCTCATACACATCTGACACAATCTTACACAATCTTATACAGTCTTCATCTCAATCACTCAAAACAACTCTTCTACAGCATTTATTAGTCTTAGTCAACGGTAATTTCAACATTTACTTGTACGTTTTTAAAATCTGTTAACATTAGTTAATTCACTGTGGACTAACATGAACTAAAATTGAACAACTGTCTTAGATTAATTGCTGTAAAATATATATTTATCATTCTTTCTAATATTTACAAATGAGACCTTATTGTAAAGTATTAAAGAGACAGTTCACCCAAAAAATTTAATTCTGTCATAATTTACTCTTCCTCAAGTTGTTCCAAATGAGTTTCTTCCTTCTGTTGAACACAAAAGAAGAGCTTTTATAATCTAACAGCTGATTGGACCCCATTGACTTCTATAGAATGGGGAAAAAATACTATGGAAGTCAATGGGGTCCAATCAGCTGTTAGATTATAAAAGCTCTTCTTTTGTGTTCAACAGAGGAAAGAAACTCATACAGGTTTGGAACAACTTGAAGGAGAATAAATGATCATTTCTGGGTGAACTGTCCCTTTAATGCAAATCTTCATGTGTATCTGTGAGCAGTGTTAGTTAAGACGAACCTCGGGACAGAAGCAGCCGGCTGTGCAGTTCTGACGCGACACACACGTGTGTGTTTGACCCAACAGATCACAGTGTTTCTCACAGGGAGATCCGCATTCAGAGAACAGGAACGGCTTCTCACAATCTAACACACATACAGATCAATATAGGATTGAAAGAACAAACAAAGTATGATCATTTTTCAAATCTTCATCTCCTCAGTGTGTGATGTTGCTGTTAAGTTCTTCTCTATATCAGTGTCAGTGTTCCTGAACTCCTGAAACGCCTCCATTGTAGTCTTGAGTTTCTCCCGGGAACGAACACGTCACAATATTCCTCATTACATTAATTCATACGCAGAATAAAGGGGCGGGGCCTGGTTGAGGTAGTTAGTAGTGTGTTAAACTGGCGGTTATGGTAAGGGGCGGGACATTTCCCAAACACACTCGAAGCGCTCGACCAATCACAACACACTGCTCCAGCCGACCAATCAGAGCACAGTGTGCTTTTCAGAAGGAGGGGCTTCATAGAGACAGGAAGTAAACAGAGCGTTACTGACAGACTGGGAAGAGAGGAGCCGCAACAATGGAGAATATGAGGAAAATAATCAACATTCAAGCAGGAAAACCTGTTCTAGTAGAGACAAAATCTAGACTTTGAGTGATATTTGGTGTTGTAAGGAACTTTAAAGGGCCTTTTTCAAACTTTTGAATGATTGTTGTTGAATTGCCTTTCATACACTCTATTATGTACATTGTGTTCTTGTGCTTGTAGTGATAAAAGGGATTTGAATGGTAATCACTCAGTACCACGCTTTTTGTCAGAGTACTGTGGAGGGTTTGAAATTAACACTGTGAATCAACTGTGGCGGGAAACGCTGTCCAATCACGAGCCAATCTGGCGTGTAACTTATGTTTACTCACTTTGCTGGGGAAGTTCGTGTAAGACAAATCTGTGCAGATTTAGTCATCATGATCAGTGGTGTAGTCTACGTGATACGCAGGTATACGCCGTATACCCACTAGAAAAGGCCAAGGATTTCCGTATACCCACTTAAAAAAGCGTGAAGATACGTAACAACTTCGTTTTGTGTCAGAACTTTCACTTTCATTCATAAATTCACCCCGTCTGTGTTTGCGAAGCGACACGGATCGAATCGCTAAATCCAGTCACAAATGGAGCTTGCTAAGCAGAACGTCACGGAATTTGGCTATTTTTTAATGAATAAATCAAAAGTAGGGCTGTACAATGAATCAAATCTCGATATGGACTAGTGTCTGTGAATATTAAAGTTAAAAGAGACTGCAATTGTTCTACGTGTCTCTGGGAATGAGCGCTCAATGTGTGCTCCACTACACACACACACACACACACACACACACTACACTACACTACACACACACACACACACACACACACACACACACACACACACACACACACACACACACACACACACACACACACACACACACACACACACACACTGAAGCACACGTGACTCAGTCACGCTCGTGGTGTTTTCAGCGTTTCACTGTATTGAGACATGATGTAGGCTACACATGTGCACTTCATCACAGAGCTGCTATGAGAGTCACTCACTTCACAAGAATTTCACCATTTCATTTGATAAAACTATCGTCATTCATTCGTATCATATACAGACAGAAACTGTAATGTCTTTACGACAACCTGTCATAATAAAAGTTCAGTATAACTTGAAGAAATTATAACAGAAATATATTACTATTGCACTGTAGAGTATACTTCAAGTAGGCCTAATAATAATAATAGTTTATTAAAACACACAGAAACTCAAATGTCTACAACCCACCAAAATAAAAGTTCGGTCTAACTCAAAGAAATTAGAAAGAAATTGCACAGTAAAATGAATTTTAAAATAATAATAAAATCTATTAAAACGTTATTTTAAGGGAATATCACACAAGTTTTCATACATGTTTTAATTTAAACAGTAAACTTGCCCAAACAATAACACCATTTTTATTCAAAAACACCATTTCTAAAAGTAAATTTGTATTTGTGCCTATGTTTAAAAAAAATTTTTTATATATATTTTATTTTTAATTGTCAGCTGATAAAACCTGTGCTTCAGGGACCATATTCATATAACATCTAAGGCTAAATGTAGCTCTTATACTTTATTACAGTATACTCACTACAAAAAACTAGACTACACCACTGATCATGATATATTAAATACTGCGTATTGAACACACACGTCACAACACAACAAATACCGGGGCGCTTGTTCATTTGCATTGAAGCAATAGCGAAGATTAAACAGCATTAAAATCCAAATTTGATAATATAATTATATACAGTATTGAAACTTCTACTATACTTCTACTATACTTTGGCTAGTAGAAGTTCTGAATGGCTGGTGACTTAAAAATTTAGCAGCCAAATTGGCCGGTGAGTGAAAAATTAATTTCAAACCCTGGTACCATTGGTGTTCTAGTGTGTGTGTGTGTGTGTGTGTGTGTGTGTGTGTAAGGCTGTTCACACACACCGTGGCAGTGGTCAGGTGTGCAGGGTCGCTGCTGGCGCTCCAGATCTCTGCAGTTCTGCCCTCTACTGGCCGACACAAGCGGCGCACGAAACCTCTGCTGATACTGAGACACACACGAACACTCGCTCCACACACTCCATTCTGACATCGGACAGGCTGACGGAGAGAACCAGGAACACAGCCACGGTTAAAGTCAATTGACAATTTATCTTTTTTTTTACAGAATGTTACAATGTGTATTATACATGATTTATAAGTGAACGTTATTCGTTAACATCCCACTCCTACAATAGGGAAGAAAAGACTAGAGTAACATCAGTTTCATGCCGAATTTAAAGTCCCCCTGTGGAGAGAATCCAGCTTTTAATGTAGTTTATGTGTCTATGTGGAGTTATTAATATGCTTTAAGACAAAGCATGTGTAAGTTCATAAGTCGACACCATTGCTGAGTATTTCCTCCTTAAAACTGCAGTGAACCAAAGACAGTCTCAAACACACGCTTTGAAATCGCTGGTGTTTCTGACGTCACAAACTACCTTGTAACCAATCAGATCAACGTGTGATCGTCAACCAGTGGATCTCTGAGCTGAGTGAGTGAGTGGAGGCGGGGTGAATTTGCATATTCATAGAACCGCACATACTAAATGAGGCGAGGGTGTCGAGTTACAGTCAAGATATTTTAAGACATGAATACATTTTTTTCAAAGAAAAAACATTTGAATATGTCATATTGATGATCAAAGATGAGTTTTAAGGAATTAAATTATTGACTACAGGGGGACTTTAAGTCAAGTCAAAATTTAAATAATAGATATTATCATCACTATACCAGCTATCTAATCACAGTACATTAAATTCTGTATTACACGTTTTATGTTTAAATATAAGAATGAGGCATTATCAAATTAATTATGCATGTATTTGCCAAGTTCAAAATTCTTGTTTCATTTTGGATGTCTTTTGATCTTTCCATAATATTTTTTACATTTTTTAAATTTAATAATTTTAACTGTGTTTTATTCACATTCAATCTTTATTTTGGATGCTTTCTTTTGTCTATTCTCAAAGAAGACATGATGTAATGGAAGCAAAAGAGCCAGAGCAAAATCTGAAAATTAAGCAATGCATGAAAAAGCACGGCTCTCATTGGCTAACATCAATATTAGCGTTCTTTAGGCTTAACCTGGACAGGGTCTCTTATAACACAGCTGTGTCTCCTCGCCGTCCCTCTCGAGCTCCGGAGGACACGCGTGATCCCCGTCGTCCTCACACACACACTCCCGGCGTCTGGAGATCACGCCTGACCCACAGCTGCGGGAACAGGGAGACCACGGGGACCAGGGGCAAAGGTCATCTGGGGGAACCAGAGGTCATGGTGTCACAACACAAGAGGGGTGCAACGCATCACAGAATTCACGGTTCGGATCATTTACAGTTCTTGAGCCACGGATCGGATCATTTTGTGCATCAGCAAAAAAAAAAAAAAAAGGAAAAGGTTTATTCCAGTACCAAGACAAAGTGCAGCGTGACAGTCCTGGGTGTCTCTCTCAGGTCCAGTGCAGTGTGTGCCGTTGTTTCGCGGCGGAGGGTTGATGCAGGCGCGGGTGCGGATCTGTGTACTCTTCCCACACGTCACGGGACAGTCCGACCACACCGACCACGGGGTCCATCCACCGTCCACTAATGCAATCACACATCAGCAGTGATATAACTGTACATATATATATAATCAACAACTCCTGAACCTGAACTGGTGGATCATGTGGAGATACAGAAGTACACTCCACAGGTCAGAGCATTCCTGTCTGTTTATGATCACATAGACATTGTACTCACAAAAAGTCATTTATACCTGATTAATTATTTTAGAGCTGAGCAGAACTAGAACATTTACATTTTGTAACATTAAAATTTTATTGCTATGACCTGAAAATTACAATTTTAATTTTAATATGTATTTATATTTTATTATACAATTTAATTATACAATTTAATATAAATTATATATACAATATAGTTTATATTAAGTTGATATTATATTTATGTTATTGTTAACTAAAACTATTAAAATAAAATAAAAACTAATATTAGACGCAAAACTTAAAACTGAAATAAAAATAAATTAAAGTACATTCTAAATATTCTAAAATATTCTAAAAGAAACAATAAAAACTTATAAAAATTAAAAAGGTACATAAAAAAAAACTAAATGAAAAATTAAAATATACAAATAAAAGCTACTTTAGAATATTAATAAACACCATAATAAAATGAAAATTACAATTTTACATATATAAATAATGTAGTTTAAAAAAAAATTGTATTATGATTTATATTATTAAGTTTATATTACATTTATGTTATTGTTAACTAAAACTATTATAATTCATTTCCAGTAATTAAAATAAAGCTGAAATAAAATAAAACAAATATTAGATGCAAAATTTAAACTTAAAAAATTACTTAAGTACTACAAATACTAAAAATAAAAATGAAATGAAAATAAATGAAAGCTAAATAGAAATATTCTAAAAGAAACCCCCAAAACTAATTAATATGACAAAAGTACATAAATGACTGAAAGTTAAACTAAAATTATAATGAATAAATTAAATGATAATAATAATATATATAAAAAAATTATATAAATTATTTATATGTATGTATATATATATATATATATGTGTGTGTGTGTGTGTGAGAGAGAGAGAGAGAGAGAGAGAGAGAGTGAATGTGTCTGTGCGTGTGCGTGTGCGTGTGTGTGTGTGTGTGTGTGTGTGTGAATGTGTGTGTGAGTGAGTGAGTGAGTGAGAGAGTGAGTGAGAGTGAGTGAGTGAGTGAGTGAGTGAGTGAGTGAGTGAGTGAGTGAGTGAGTGAGTGAGTGAGTGAGTGAATTTGTTTGTGCACAAATAAATGAGAAAGACTACACATATAATATAATGTATTTGAGTTGAATGTGTTGTAGAGATCACACACACCTCGACACTCTATATGTTGGCAGTATTCTCCCTCAGGGATGCAGGTGCTGAAAACACACACAGGTTTTGCAGAAGTTTGCACAATTCTAAATGTCCATTTACTCCCATGGTTTAAACAAATGTTGCTAAACGTGTAAAAACGACAGCATTATCGCTGTTGCCAGTGTCTCTCACCACTGCTCACACTCCCCTTGCAGCCAGGAGTCTCCGACAGAGAGTTCCCGCTGGTCCCGGACACACAGTGGAGGACACGGCCCGGGGTCACAGGCTTTATGCTGGACCTCCTCGAACTGGCAGTTCACACCGTCAGCCTCAGGAACCAGAGATCTGGGGGAATAACAGAGAGCCTCCAGTTAAAGATGCTGACCAGAGATGGGCACAAATACATCAAAAAGTGTTTCATTACAAATTCTTAATCATTAAATGTATTTAAATAAAATACAAAATACAGCTGTGAAAAAAGCATTTAATTAAAATACAAGTAATTTGTAAAAGACAAAACCTGTGATAGACTATTTGGTATTCCTATTCTTATTTTATATATCTATGGTCCTATTAAGCCGGGTTATGAAAGTTAACATGCGAAATAAAAAGTTTTTTAAGTGTTTTAAATACAAATTACAGTCTCTCAAAGTATTTAATTACAAATTACATTTATTTTTCTTAAGAAACATACAAAATACAAAAAACGCAAAAGTGATTAAATGTGTATTTCAGAGGCATGTGATGATCTCCGCCTGGAGTCGCACCTGAAGCGTGTCCGTCGGCCCGGGCCACAGGTGGAGCTGCAGGACGCCCAGGTGGACCACGAGCTCCAGGTGCAGGTGCTATCTCCTGCGCAGGTGTGTGCGGTGCAGCTGAGCTCTCCGTCTGCGCAGGTGCAGTTATTACAGTCCAGCTGGTGTGTGCTGCCCGCGGCCCAGCTCTGACCCAACGCGTCCAGGCAGTCACACTGCCACAGCTGAACACACACACCGTCCTGCTGCAGCTGGCCTACACACACACACACACACACACACACACACACACACAGAACATCTCAAACACACTACTGTATGCTGTCAGACAATAGAATCCTGAGTCACTTGAACCCTCAGAGCATTAATATTCATGATGTATTATATTTTCATGTCTTGTTTCATGTGTCTTGTCATGTGATTCCCTGGCCCTCATGTGATCCTGCCATGTGTTTTGTGTTGTCATTGTGCACAGGTGTGTGTTGTTCAGTCATTAGTCTTGTGTATTTAAGCCCTCATGTTTGCCATGTGTCTTGGTCAAGTATTGTTTCCCTGTAACCACTAAGTCTAAGTCTAAGTCTAAGTCTAAGTCTAAGTCGTCTAGGTCTACATATATATATATATGTATTTACTGTACGTATGTTGTTATATGTTTTGATATAAACAGTGATGAAATACATAAAAAAAGCTTGTGTGAGAATTGTTTTTCTAAACTTAGAAAAATGGTCTCAAATATATATATATATATAGTGTATTAAATCATATATACATTTAAATTTTGAGTGCATGTACGTCTCTTTCCATTACAAGATGTATAGAAATAATTACTTTGTAAATAGATAGATTTGTTCAGCTTGTGCTCTTTGTGTCATTTTAGCAAACCTGAGTGTCAGTCACTATTACGTGTAGTTTTTATCAATATTTAGTGAAAGTTATGTATTATAGAATTGCTGCAGCTCTGTGTGTGTGTGTGTGCGCGTGTGTGTGTGTGTGTGTCTGTGCGTGTCTGTGTCTGTGTCTGTGTCTGTGTGTGTGTGTGTGTGTGTGTGTGTGTGTGTGTGTGTGTGTGTGTGTGTGTGTGTGCATGTGCGTGTGCGTGTGTGTGTGTACCCCGTGGGCAGCTCTGTGTGTGTGTGTGTGTGTGTGTGTGTGTGTGTACCCCGTGGGCAGCTCTGTTTGAGTGTGTGTGTGTGTGTGTGTGCGCGTGTGTGTGTGTGTGTGTGTGTGTGTGTGTGTGTGTGTGTACCCCGTGGGCAGCTCTGTTTGAGTGTGTGTGTGTGTACCCCGTGGGCAGCTCTGTTTGAGTGTGTGTGTGTGTGTGTGTGTGTGTGTGTGTGTGTGTGTGTGTGTACCCCGTGGGCAGCTCTGTTTGAGTGTGTGTGTGTGTGTGTGTGTGTGTGTGTGTGTGTGTGTACCCCGTGGGCAGCTCTGTTTGAGTGTGTGTGTGTGTGTGTGTGTGTGTGTGTGTGTGTGTGTGTGTGTGTGTGTGTGTGTACCCCGTGGGCAGCGGCAGCCCGGCTGACACTCTGTGTCGGTCCGGCACTCGATGCCCTGCTGCCGGTCTGAGCAGCGCTGAGGACACTCGTTCGCACACGACACAAACTCCTGCCCTGGAGGACACCCGGCTCCATCTGCAACCCGGACACACACACACTACACATTCAGATGGAACACTACTGTATCAGATTTAATATGCAGGCCTCTAAATGGTCAATATGCATGTCTCACACACACTCTCCTCCAGTCCTTCTGTCTCTGATTGACAGTTTAGACTTTTTTATAAAGTAAAAGTCTTTTAGTATAATTGTACAAACATCCTTCAGCTCGTGCTTCATGTGTTTTTTTGTGATAAGTAAACGTAAGAATAACTTTGATATTATTAGTAATATTTCAAGGTCAACACTTACTGGTTTACTTGATTATCACCATATATAATTTTTTAGAAAAATGATGAGTATCAAATATGATCATCAGGCTTTTGAGAAAGTTTAGTTTTTCATCTCTCAATCATCATTGTAATGCATTGATCATAAAATAAAGCGTTTAAATATCATTGATCTTACTAAGACATAAGTGACGAGTGACGACTGATATTTATATGCATTTTATAGTAGTCTGTTATAAATATCTCATTGATTTACATTACAAACATCAGAATTTCATATAAATATCAGCATCTGCAGCAAACTGCATATATTTGCTCATTTTGGGCCTTTGAATAACATTAAGGTGTTTTTTCTCCATGTTCTTTCTCACTATATTGTACCATGAGCCATAAAAGCCTGATGAAATATGATACAAAACAAAGATAGATTTTGTTTAAATGATCCGATTTTTCGGACTATTATTTCACATGTCAGACTTTACAGGGTTAAAATGCTTAATAAACCTCTAAACCTCTATAAATACAAAACTGACTGTAGTTACGTTCTTAAAGCATGTGCCTGGTCTCATTGTGCACGATTCATCACTGCATATTATTTTAAAAAAATTGTTTTCATAATCTCTCACCAATATATAATAGCTTCCTTCACCTCTGAGACGACTCTTCTCTGTTTATGTAATCAAGACCAAGTGTGGACGAGGAAAAGTGATATTAACCAATAATATCAAAGCCTGCTTTCATGACACAATCACATCCTGATGGATAAAATCAAGTCCCGTCTCCAGTGTTTCCCAGTGAGTGGATGTATAGTATGCAGAATGTGTTGAGGTTAAGTGATGCTGAGTGTTGATGTCGTACCACATGGTTTGGTGTTGCAGGGTTTGACCTGGTTCTTCTCTCCTGTACACTTGCGGCCTCCGTTTTTGGGTGGAGGACTGGAACAGGAGCGGGTCCTGATGGAGCGTCCCCCGGCACAGGCTTTATCACAGCGAGACCACGAGCTCCAGCGAGACCAGCCTCCGTCCACTGAACACACACACACACACACACACACACACACACACACACACACACACACACACACACACAGGCTTGTAAAAAATGTAAAACAGAGATAGATGAAGCTCTTAATCTTTACGCTGAGGAGAAAATCCAGCAAACTTTGAGGAGATCAAGAGAATCATGATGATGTATTTCTGCTTAGCAACACTGGACATCACACACACGCATACGCTAATAACTCTTCATCACTGTCTCGCTAATAACTCTTCGTCACTGTCTCGCTAATAACTCTTCGTCACTGTCTCGCTAATAACTCTTCGTCACTGTCTCGCTAATAACTCTTCGTCACTGTCTCGCTAATAACTCTTCGTCACTGTCTACCTTCAGTGTGTAACAGTTCTATCTAATATCGTATTAGACAGGACTGTCAGACAGATCGTAAACTAATGAACACAGAGAATGTGAGCTCAGTCGTTCTCAGCGCCGTCAAAATAAAAGTCCCAACAACAAGCGTGTCTTACGTCACTTCAGAGTTCCTACTGGCGGTGCGAACGCAACCAGGAAAACCTTCCTAGAGGAACCATTAGTTCTCGGAGAACCATCCTGGTGGCGAGATCCTAGAACTGAGATCCTAGAACTGAGATCCTAGAATTAAGATCCTAGAGCTGAGATCCTAGAGCTGAGATCCTAGAGCTGAGATCCTAGAACTGAGATCCTAGACCTGAGATCCTAGAGCTGAGATCCTAGAGCTGAGATCCTAGAGCTGAGATCCTAGAGCTGAGAACCTAGAGCGAGATCCTAGAACTGCGATCCTAGAACTGCGATCCTAGACCTGAGATCCTAGAATTGAGATCCTAGAACTAAGATCCTAGAGCTGAGATCCTAGAATTGAGATCCTAGACCTGAGATCCTAGAATTGAGATCCTAGAACTAAGATCCTAGAACTAAGATCCTAGAGCTGAGATCCTAGACCTGAGATCCTAGACCTGAGATCCTAGAATTGAGATCCTAGAACTGAGATCCTAGAACTGAGATCCTAGAGCTGAGATCCTAGAGCTGAGATCCTAGAACTGAGATCCTAGATCTGAGATCCTAGATCTGAGATCCTAGAACTAAGATCCTAGAATTGAGATCCTAGAGCTGAGATCCTAGAGTTGAGATCCTAGAGCTGAGATCCTAGAGCTGAGATCCTAGAACTGAGATCCTAGAACTGAGATCCTAGTTCTGAGATCCTAGAACTGAGATCCTAGAACTGAGATCCTAGATCTGAGATCCTAGAACTGAGATCCTAGAACTAAGATCCTAGACCTGAGATCCTGAAAGCCCCTTTTAACTCACCGCGGCAGGCCCGAATACTGCAGAAGCGGTTCTCCAGGTGTCCGTCGAGGATGTCCTGACACCAGGTCCCGTTGAGGCCCGGCGCGAGGAAGGTTCTGACCCGCTGCTGTTGACCCACGCCACAGGATCGAGAGCAGGAGCTCCACTCGCTCCACTTCATCCAGGAGCAGTTCCTGAGCACACACTCGGGGTCCTGACACACACCTCCATCTGACACACACACACACACCATCAAAACCAGGCTGCAAGCAAACATATGTGTCACATGGGTACATTTTTTAAAATTTAGATGTATACATCATCTGAAAGCTGAATAAATAAGCTTTCCATTGATGTGTGGTTTGTTAGGACAGGCCAATATTTGGTCGAGACACAACTATTGAAAATCTGGAATCTGAGAAAAATCGAAACATTAAGAAAATCTCCTTTAAAGTTGTGCATTATGTTGGCGATTGTGCTGCACTCACTCACACAAATAAATGTTTTATATATTTACGGTAGGAAATTTACTAAATATCTTCATGGAACATGATCTTTACTTAATATCCTAATGATTTTTGGCATAAAAGAAAAATCTATAATTTTGACCCATACAGTGTATTGTTGGCTATTGCCACAGATATACCCGTGCGACTCGAGACTGGTGACGTGATCCAGGGTCTCATATATGAATTAACAAGAAGACATGAGCAAAAGGGTGAAAAGCGCAATGTTTGGAATAGGGTTGCACGATAGCTGCAGTTTGTAGGACGATAATAAAGCTCTAATACTGCGATGCCACTGTATTTTATAAATGGTATTAATGTTAATATGATAGTCTTGTTGAGTGCTGTTGCCTTTATGCCATATGCATTGAGTGTTTCAGTTCAAACACACGTCTGATTCCAGTTCATATTACATTACAGAATGATTTGTGAAGGATCATGTGACACTGAAGACTGGAGTAATGATGCTGAAAATTCAGCTTTGATCACAGGAATAAATTACACTTTACTATATATTCACATAGAGAACAGATGTTTTAAATTGCAAAAATATAAAAAAAAAAATTCAAATAAAAAGCGCTTCTGGAACAGGTGTAATGGTTTGTTTCTAGAACCATCTTTGCGATGATGAATGCAATTCCACTCATCGACATCATAGCATTTGCACTCAGTTCTTATGAATCATTTTAATCCTTATAACCAGTGGTGGACAGTAACGAAGTAAATGTAATTCGTTACTGTACTTAAGTAGCTTTTTTGCGTATCTGTACTTTACTGAAGTATTTAAATTTGGGAAGACTTTTACTTTAACTCCACTACATTTCAAAGTCAAATATCTTACTTTTTACTCTACTACATTTTCAAAATCAGTCGTTCCTTTTTATTTATGAGTGGATAAAAACTTAACTGGTCAAAAGAGCCAGCAATCACAGTAGCCTATCACAGTTTTGAACTTGCCTTGGTGATATCTACTAAGCGCGAACCAGAGCTGTTATATGAGAGTTGCGACCATAGACAGTATAAGAGGTTGCGACACACACGGCTTGTTCGACTTGAACCGGCGCTGCACAGACCGATCAGTTTATGACATCAAAGTATAGAGCGAAATCGCGAGAGCGATTGAAAAGCATACATTACAGAGCCGTCTACTCTCTAATCACTCTTGCGGTATTTTAATGTAATTCACCGATTGGTCTGTGCAGTGTGCCGTTTCAAGTCGAACAAGCCTACTGTGATCTCGCCGCCGCGCGGTCACGTGATTCATGTAGCTCTCAATAGTTCCAAACAATTTGTGTTGCCAATCATTTTAAGCGGGGCAGAGAGCAGCAGCTATTATTGCAGCAATTATCGGTAAATACTGACCCCTTCCGTCCAAAATTAAACACACAAAAAATGTATTCAATTCAAATATATATATATATATATATATTATAGACTAATTAATGTCATTTTATTAATAGATTGATGTGCCAAGAGTGACAGAGTCTTCACGTAGACTGAGTTAAGCAAGAGTCTTGTGACAAAAATTATAATAGGACATTATAGCAATAAAAAAATCATAGTACTTGGATACTTAAGTACATTTGAAGGCAACTACTTTTGTACTTTTACTCAAGTGAATGTTTAAAGGCAGCACTTCTACTTTTACTTGAGTAATATTTTACCTTGAGTATCTTTACTTTAACTCAAGTACATGGTATGTGTACTTCGTCCACCACTGCTTATAACCATTATAAATTGGTTATATGCTTTAAAATACTGTCCTCCAGTCAGAGCCGGAAACTTCAAGATATTGTGGCAAAAATGCTCCTGTATGAGTTCTTCTTTTTCTTTATATTTATAACATTATAGTTCACATGACGTGCAAGAGTGCCGTTTTTCCGAATATCAGCACAATTAATGCAAATATGATCGATACAACAGTTCAATAAACGAAAGGTTAATATTAAATGACATTTTACACACAATGTTGTCAATATTTTTTGTTCTGTTTCGCCAATAAAAACAGTTCCAAACACAGCAGAACCATTGCGCTTCTCCCAGGTGTTTGTGTCTGAATGATTCAGGCCAGTCAATGATTCAATGAGTCAATGTGAAACTAAACACAACATCAGCACTTTCTTGATATGTAATTAGTTTGCCCAAACATAAAGCCAAGACCAACTTTTTATATAAAATAGATAAAAAATTGTAAAGATGACAAGTGGATGTCACTCCCAGAATGAACTCTAATGTGTTGCAAACAGGTTTCTAAGTGGTCATCAGTATATGCACTACACACTGATGCTTCTTTAGAGAGATCTAGAGAGTCACGTCACCGTCATTTATACAGCGCTTTTTACAATATAGATTGTTTCAAAGCAGCTTTACAGTGATAATAGGAAATTAATGCAACAAAGATTATTTTTGGCTGTACAGAAGAAAGTCATTGTCAAGTTTAAGTAAGTTTTTGATTGACTAATTTCTGTTGTGAAAATCATTAGTTATTAAGAGGACTCTTACACAACACTGTTTCAACTGAGAACAGAAAACCTTTAATGCATTCTGGCCGTTTCACGACAACAGCGTTTTTAGAAGTTTTAGAAAACGAGTTTTGAAAGCGATACCGTGATCATCTCTGTGTAAAACTTAAAAAACGTGAATCTGTGAAAACGGTGACGGCGCGCACATGCGTATTACGTGTTTAGTCACTAGGCATGTGTGTTTGTAGAGAGTGACGTGGGATGTACCGGGACACTGAGGCAGATTGCAGACTCTCTCCTGTCGACTCTCTCCGGAGCAGCGCTCATGAACACACTCTCTCCTGCGGGACTTCATGGCGGGAGAAGCCGGATCGCTGCAGGTTCGGGAACACGGACTCCACACTGTCCACTGGGAGAATCCAGTGTCCTCATCTAGAGACAGACAGAAGAATATTATAAGATTTGATATATATATGGGGTGTGACAGGATCGAATCGTCGGGATTTCAAAACAAAAATGTTCAACCCTCGCTCTGAGTCTGTATGTTTCAATGTCCACATGTTCATGATCAAGACATCACAGTGGCTGTAGCATTTCTATCGCAAAGAAGTGGTCATATATTAAAGATTAAGTGGACTTTTGAATTAAATGTTGTTTGGCCAATACTAATTATGCTGTAAAGTGTAACAACAATCCCCAGGCCGCCGGCGCCCTCTACAGGCGTCTGTTATAATACATAATGCACACACTGTAAGTTGATAATATTATGTATATTACATTATGTATTTTAAGTGTTGTTCAATAAAACCATAAGATGAATTGCTTTTTATACTTTATCTGAAACAATTATTATTGCCTCATTGTTATTATATGTGTATTTTAAGTCATTTTAAATGCTTCTGTTCACTTAAGTCTATTTTTATTACCACAAATAATCAATCAATCGTCAAAATAATCGACTGATTACTTGATATCGCTAGTGGCAGCCCAAGATAGTTAAAACATTTCAAATTGCACCTGAATTGTTTTGCATTTTGTGACTTTCAGTCAAATAAAAGACACATTTTCCGGTCATATATTTAAGTAAACACAAACTTTTATTTGGGATGCGATTAATTGCGATTAATCGTTCCCAAGCACACACATACACACACACACACACATATATATATATATATATATATATTGGGTGTGATGATACACTTCCCTCACGAGGCGATACACAATATTGGCTTCACGAGAATGAGATATTTTAACACTTAATAAGAAATCTTTAAAAATGTACATGTGTGTAGTGTGTATAATTCATTTGTATATATATATAAAAATAAATACACACACATGCATGTATATATTTAAGAAAATATTTGCATGTATATACAGTATATATATAAATATATATATATATATTTATACATAATTTATATTATATATAAATATAAATATTGTATATATAAATAACAAATTTTTCTTAAATATATACATGCATGTGTGTGAATTTATATATACAAATGAATTATATACACTACACACATATATTATGTAAACACAAACTTTTATTTGGGATGCGATTAATCGCGATTAATCGTTGCCCAGTACTCGCTAAATAAATAAATAAATAAATAAATGTGCATTTAACCAGTTACCTGGTAAAGACGGTTCCTCTGTCGGAACTGTCACCACTGTAAAAACAATAAAGAACGGAATTACTATGAAGTGATAAATAATAGTATTCTATGAGTAATATAATCATGCATATTTCTAGCAATAACATATTTGAGTATGTGAGGCATGTACGTGGGCAGTCGGGGGTCTGGCAGTATGCGGTGTCCATCAGGGGCCCGACACAGTCTCGGCCCCCGTGAGCAGGACTGGGCCGGTTACAGGCTCGGTTGCGACTCTTCTGGCCCAGACCCCCACAGCTGAGAGAGCAGGGGCCCCAGGGACCCCACGGGGACAGGCCTCCGTCACGGGGACACGCAGCCAGAGAGCAGTTCCACAGCCCGTGTTCACAGGAGCTTCAGGAACAAACAAGTCAATGCAAAAATGCTTGTTTCCAGTCCAAATAACTCAAAATTATTAAATCAAGATGCATTTACTTGACGAGTGAAGTCAAATCTTTTTACAATACAGATTGTATCAAAGCAGCTTTACAGTGAACAAAATAGTTATACACACTACACTATAAGGTATTATGTCTTTTTTTTTCCCGGCGGAATTAATCAAAATGAATTGAGTTTTTGCTTAAAACAAGCAAAATTATCTGTCATTGGGGTAAAAGAAAAACTGAATTCAAACAGAAACAAGATTATTTTTCTGACCCCATTGCCAGATAATTTTGCTTGTTTTAAGCAAAAACTCAATTCATTTTTATTTATTTATTTAATAAATTTATTTATTAATATTTATTTAATTATTTATTTTACTACTTAAGTAAATGCATCTCGATTTAAGATTTTTTTTTAAATATTTGGATACAAGACAAAAATACTCAGTGAGAAAAGCATTTTTTGCTGTGTATATTTCTGAAAAACAGAAAGTTCTGCATTAAAAGCGACATGTAGATGTGATTGGCAGTTACAGTACCAGGAACTACACTCATGCATCAGCTCCTCTCCAGACTCCAGCTCAGATCCGACGCTGATGTTCTGGAGGTCAGGGGTCAACTCAGGGGTCAACGATACGCTTTGTAAAGAGGTCAGGAAGTCAGTGTCCACCAGACATGGACATTCCTACATACACATGATTAAAGGGAATCAGAATAACAGCTTTTTAAAATCATAAAAGAGAAGAAAACTCCTTCAATGCAAACAGTATCAAGAGAATAAAAACACTGATAAATCTATCTCTCTTTATACAAAAAAAATTGTGCATCTCAATAGTATGTTAAAGGTATATGTCAAGAGTATGTTCAATTATATATAATATATACATAATTTATTCCTGTGATCAAAGCTGAATTTTCAGTGTCACATGATCCTTCAAAAATCATTCTAATATGATGATTTGATGCTCAAGAAACATTTATGATTATTATCAATGTTGAAAACTGTTGTGCTGCTTAACATGTTTGTTGAAACCGTGATAGATTGCTTTTCTGGATTCTTTGATGAATAGAAAGTTCAAAAGAACAGCATTTATTTGAAATAGAATCTTTTGTAACATTATAAATGTCTTTATTGTCACATCTTCAATTATCTTAATGCATCCTTGGTAAATAAATAGTATTTGTAATAGTAATAGATAGTAATAAATAAATAGTATATGTTTGAACAATAGGCTATATATGAAGACTTCAGATGCAAAAGCCTCTAAGTGCCATCTGAAATGTTCTTCTAAAATGAGTATTTTTTATCAAGCTTGCATATTTAATTTCAGTAATTTCACTTTAATGACAATTAATAGGTCATTTTCTTTGCCATTAAAGTGAAATAACTGAACATAAACATACAAGCTTGATAAAAATGATCATTCTAGAAGGAAATTTCAGATGGCACTTAGAGGCTTTTGCATCTGAACTCTTCATATGTATATATATATATATATATATATATATATATATATATATACACATAACAACAATACAACAATATATATATATTCAACCCTTGAAACAGGATCCAAGGCGCAAGCATTGAAAAAATTTGAAAAAAACGTGATCATCTCCGTGTAAACTTCAAAAACGTGAATCTGTGAAAACGGTGACGGCGTGCACATGCGTATTACGTGTTTAGTCTATAGATATGAGCATTTGAATATATAAGTGTGCAGGCGTGTGTCTTTCTCTACAAATTGACCTCAACAAATTACTTGTCTGGCCTTAAAAATTCATAATAAAGAATTGTTGTCGCTTTTGCGTATCCATGTGATCAGGAATCAGTTTAGTGTGACATGAGTGCGAGCTCACGTGAAGACATGACCCGTTGTGCTGGAAGGTGTTGGGTGGACAGTGGCAGCCCTCCTCACATCCCTCTGAGTAACAGCCCTCATGACCTCTGACCTGAGAACAGCTGAACGGACAGCCTTCACCGTCCTCACACTCCCTGTAGAGACGCCCAGGGGGACAGCCCACCTCTGCTCAACACACACACACACACACGCACACACGCACGCACGCACGCAAACACATAAACACGCACGCATACACACACACACACAATTATATATCACAAATATATACAGTTTATTAAAAAAATATCATCAAACTGTACTTCCCCAGTTTATTGATTACAATTTCAAACATTTTTGTATTATAAGCTTTCTGAAATTTAAAGCTGCAGTGTGTAAGTTTTAGCAGCATCTAGTGGTGAGGTTGTGAACTGCACCCAACAGAAGTTACTGTGGCCGACAGGAAGTGATGTCGTCGTCTGAGACAGCAGAGAGTAGCCAGTTAAACAATGAGGTTTCTTTACAAAGATAAATATAGAAATTTTGTTTAATTATTCAGTAAAACAAAATGTTATTGCAAATATTATTGTGACTTGTTCATCGTTGTGTCAGTGTTTTATTCGCTGACTTTAGCTGAAGCTTCTTATCATGAAGAACAACACAGTGACGAAAAATGTTTGTCCATTCAGGGCCACCGTAGAAACATGTGGATGTAAGCGGACCCGCGGTGTGTGTCGAGAGAAATGCCTCATTCTAAACTAATAAACACATAACGCTTCATTATGTAAGCTCTTTATACACCACTGAACACATAGTTGTAGCGACAATGGGTAGAAAGCAACCACCAACTAATCTTCTTTTTGAATATTAATTCAAATTCTCTACTTCTCGATGACTGAGGGGGGAAGATTTGTTCAGAACGTCTCATGATCATCACCGGTCTGACTAATTGAAGGAGCCCCCGGCACTATCACATAACTGGTCAATGGCTAGCTTTGTGGCCTAATACGGACTGGTTAAGATAAAGACAGTGTCCGCACATTCCAGAGTCAAATCACCAAGACCAGAGCCATAAGTCACCCATCCCGGTGCCAGAGAGTCTGCAAAAGACCCTTTAGAAGAAGAATCGACACCAGCAGATGTTACTGAAACCCCCGACTACATTCCTGAACACCTCCTCATTAAGACCTCTGAACAAACAGAGTTCTGTCTCTTCACCAGAGAACTGATTCTTATCAATAACTATACATAAAATCATTCAAGAACAATTTTCAATGGACTCATGATCAAACAATCATGCAACTACCTAATCCTGGGTTGTTTCCACCACTTATATGTATATTTTAATAAGATAATATGTTTTGATCCCATTTAATTCAGGTAATAGTTATTATATTAACTATTAGAAGGGGTGAATGAATGAAAGTGTGTACTGTTTCATATCAATGCTATCTTACGAACACAACTAGCAAGATGGCTTGAATGATATCGGTGTAATATGTTTTGATCTTCTTTTAATTAGAAATCATGTCTAAACTGTGGCCCCTGTTCTCTCTGTTAGTAAGGAGAGCACAGATAAGCATGATTTACGATCAGAACTGAAAAGAACGTCACCTCCTAAATTCAGCCAGTGTCTAATTGGCCAGAACTCATCCTGGAGGTTGGACAAAATTTTAGTTTAAAACCTTAGACCCAAAAACAAAGCTCTCTCTCTCGCTGCTCTCTCTCGCTCTCTCTCTCGCTGCTCTCGAAGCTCTCTCTCTCTCTATAGGAACCATGTAAACGCGCAAACGAAATAACCCAAATCAAGATCTGAAGAACATGGGTTAAATAGCTTCATTCAAGCCATCATCATCTACTCTCAATTTCCTTTCTTTTCTTAGTTTCATTTCTTTTCCGTTGTGAGTGTCGGTTCTAAGTTAAGTTTTGCGACAAGATTTCGAGCCACGTTTCTTCTGCAAAGCCAGCTTCAAACAAAGACTTTCATTCCGCCAGCACACCACGTGACTGACCCCGTGATCCAGACATCAGGCACGAGGAGACCGAACGGACCGGGAAAACCCCTTTCACACAACAAAAAGGGAATCCCCAAAAGCAAATACGCAAGTACCTCCATGCAGGCTAAAATCTTAACTGGTGTATTTATATAACTTTAATAACCTGCCTAAAACGATAGAAGGGTTAAATTAATGATTGATGGTTTGTTCAGGTCATGTCTAGTGTATATGAAATCGTGAGATTTCATCCTTTCACTCTTAAACCCACTCTTTCCTCACTCTATCCCTTTCTGCAATGCGTATGAATGTGTATGTGTGTGTGTGCGTGTGTTTGTGTTAGATATTAGCTTTATGTGTTAGTAGTCTATATAATCAATAAAGTATTGTTTGTATTTAAAAGAGATTACTCGTGTGTGCTTATCAGATTTATTGTCTTGAACTTCGATTTAAGTTACCTATGCTGTTACCCTTAATTTACTTCGTAATTTATTGTTAGCTGGGGATTAATTCTTTCTTGACCAGGAAGATATTATATTTCCTAGAGTTAATACTTGTTTATGCTTTCTGTTCATTGGATGAACTGATAAAATGATCATACTATTGATTCTGCTACAGTAAATTCTGAAGATAATTAAAAATAATTAAAATATTAATTATTGGTCATATTCCGTTATGAATAATAATTAATAATATTTATACGTGGGCGTATAAACGCTACATAGTTATGAATATTATATTGCATTTCTGTCAGCAGATCCTCCTAAATATTACACAATGCACCTTTAATGTTTAAATATGCAAATAATGCATTATCTAGTTAAATATGCATAATTTGCATACATTCCAAAAAATGTATCTGAACATTTGATAAAGCCCGGCTCACATTTCTTGTTTTATTTTGTTGACACATTAGAGTTGAAGGATATTACTGAGGGGATTATGGATTTCTTTCTTTTTTTATCACTCCATAATTTAGAAAAAAACATCAACACACAGAAAAAACTAAATTTTCACATGTTTTTAGGAATAAAATATTGTAAAAATATCATTCGAATGTTATATGAATAAACCCCTCAGTAAAAGCCTTCCAACTGTAAAGTGTGGTGTGTGTGAGCGCTGCTGAAGTGGAGATAAACACTGTTGTTACCTTGAAAAGACGTGTGAATGTCCTATATTCTTAAGGCAAGATAGCCTGAGAGTCATTATATAACTCAAGCTAGCTAAAATATTGAAATATGTAAATAAATACACCAGTCTTTCAGATTAGGGCTCAAGGACAGGAACTTTCCCCACAACGAATCTCTAAAAATGGCTGATTTGAATTTACAGGGGATTTGGAGAGAAGATCACAAGGGATGCTGGGACATTTCACTTTTAAATGAGGACGGTGTCTTATCCGGCGTTTCGCCGCATTAACCTTGACTGGAGCTCGACTGTCTTACAGCCTCTGAGATCCACAACACAACCCGTTTGAGAGCACTTCCTGCTGTCACTGGATCAGCGCTCACAGAGGAGCGCTCCTCATAATCGCAGGATAAATCTGGGCTATTCAAATATTCCTGAAGCTCTCACATCTTCTGTCAAAAACAAAGCTAATTAAAAAAATAAGGTGAAATGCTCTCAGGGAACAAAACAAGCCGATTTCATGAAGGTTTTCTAAACCTCGTAAATCCTGGTCTGTGTCCGTAACGTTAATAATCCTGCAGTATGCAAAGCCAGGAGGACATTAAAGCACGTCTGATTCAAAGATCCTGTCGATCCTTCATCTGGTTAGAGGCACTTCCTGTGATATTCAACATGATGTGTGTGTGCGTTCAGTAGTTGGTTGGAAATAAATAATAATAGCACCTAAACTATTGGCTAGCACTTCATTTTGAAGCTCAGATTATTTAATTATACATGTAGACCTGCATGTTTTTCAATGATTTTATTTCTACCAAGAACTTATTTTGCACTATTTGTGTATTTATGGATGAAGCCCCAAACACACTGACAATTTTAATGGTCCTGAAACATAGGTTTTATTTTCTTTATTTTGTATTATTTCGTTATTTTGCACTATTCGTATATTTATTTGCAAATTTTTGCATCAAGCCCTACATGCACTGATCATCTTAATGGCACACTGCAAAAAATGCTTTTCGCACTTAGTATTTTTGTGTTGTTTCCGGTCCAAATATAAAAAAAGATTAAAAATTATAAGAAATCAAGATGCATTTACTTAAGTAGTAAAATGCCGTAAGATATTATGTCTTGTTTTCTGGGAAAAAATAAAAATGAATGGAGTTTTTACTTAAAACAAGCAAAATTATCTGCCAATAGGGTCAGAGAAATAATCTTGTTTCTGTTTGAATGAACATTATTTTTCTTTCCACATTGGCAGATAATTTAGCTTTTTTTAAGCAAAAACTCACTTCATTTGTATTAATTCCTCCAGAAAACAGGACATATCTTACGGTATTTTACTCATCTAGTAAATGCAACTTCACTGAAAAAAATTATTCGTTGAATTTAATACACATTTTTATGGTAAGTGGATGCACACAATTGATTTTAGCTACATTTAAACAAATGCATTAAGTTGAACTTAATCAATTTTAGTTCAACTTAATGCTTTTGTTTAAATGTAGCTAAAATCAATTGTGTGCATCCACTTACCATAAAAAAATGGATTAAATTCAATGAATAATTTTTTTCAGTGTTGTTTTACGATTTTTTTGATATTTGGACTGGAAACGAGACAAAAATACGTAAGAAAAGCATTTTTTGCAGTGTGCTAAATAAATATATGCTTCATTTTCTTAATTTTGCATTAATTTATTTTATTTAACTTTTTTTTTTTTACAATATTTTATTTTGCATTATTTTATTTTATTCTGTCTCAAGCCACAATCACACTGACCATCTTAACGGTCCTAAAAATATGCTTTGTTTTCTTAATTCCTTATTATTTATTTATTTTGAATCATTTATTTATTTGTTTTGTTTTATTTATTTTGCATTATTTGTTTATTTATTTAATTTGAATCTTAAGCCCCAATCAGACCGTCTTCATGGGCCTAAAACTCAAATATGTGTGTGTATTCCTCGCTCAGAGACAGAGCGGGACGCTGGACGTACCCAGACACACTTGTGTGTTGCAGGTCTTGCTCTGGCGTCTCATTCCCGAGCAGGGTGGCGTTCGGCAGGAGCGGGTTCGACTCTGAGAGCCTCCCCCACAGCTGACCGTACACGATGACCACGCCGACCAGTCCAGCCAACCACCAGAATCTACAAGAGCAATCGTACTTGGAGAAAACAGAGATTTCGAAAACAATACGAGAAAGGTCACATCCGTCACACTGACTCACCTGTGCAGCCGTGAGCGTTACACACTCTCTGCTGTCGGCCGGAGCCCGTACACACTCTGCCACCGCTCTGAGGGGCGGGGTTATCACACTGACGGGTCCGCACCTTAACCCCGCCTCCACAGTGGGCGGAGCAATCTGTCCAGCGACCCCATTGGCTCCAGCTGCCGTCGACAGAGCATCCAGGAACTGAGTCACACTGCAGCACACCGGCTTCACATGTGCTGGAAGATCACAGACAAACACAAACTATTACAGATCTGTCAGTGCCAGTGACCTGACTTCACTAACAACACATGTTACACACGCATGTAATGTGATACCAGTTATGACAGTCAGTGATGATGGTCTCTCCTGGGTCTGCTTGCTGCCAGTCTGATGATCCCGGCCATTCCCAGGAAACATTGCCAGAGTTTATTCCAGCTGTGTCTTAAGAGAGAGCGCACGTCATTTCAGCGTCTATAACCCCTAAACAGCTGAATATTTATTAGAGGGGTCATTTTAGAGTAGATTATTAGAGTTATTTAAACCAGTGTTGCTATTGTTAACTAAAACTAAAAATACAACAAAACTTTTGCATTAATTGATGTTAATTTAATGTGAACAGAAACAAAATAAAATATTTGTGAAAGCAAAATTTCTGATTTTTGTTTAGTTTAAAGGTGCATTGCGCAAGTCTCTGAGTTTTTGCAGAACTATGCCCCCTCTGGCGGCAAGCGAAACTGCAGCCAGAAGTGTGCACGCTCACGGACAAAAGTTTTCTTTTTTTTTATCTTACGTGGAGTTTGCGTTGGTGTTTGAAATGAACTACAAGCCGGTCTCTTAGAATCCATCTTCTACGGAGAATGGCGGCGAATACACAAACCTGCCAGACAGCCAGGTGAGCGTGCCGTGAACTCGCATGACGTCACGCCCAGTCTAAAATTCCGGCCCGAATCCCTCTTATTTATTTTACTTTACAGGATTATAGAGACAATCTCAGTGATCAGAGAAGGGCTCATTCAGCCCATCAGGCAATTGTTTAAGCATGTGTGGGTTAGAAAACGGGTATTTTTAACATGAAAAAGTTGCTTAATGCACCTTTAAGTTGGAAGTAGTAAAATTATTATTAAAAACTAAATAGACATTTAATAAAAAACTAATTAAATAAACAAAATGATTAAACTAAAATTGACTAAAAACATTGACAATAACTAAAACAGGAATAACAGAATTAATGTTGAAAAAAAATTACTAAAACTTGTAAAATGTAAATAATGGTAAAATGAATAAAACTAAATGGACATTAAAAAATGTAAAAAATAATAAAAACAACTAAAGCACACACACATGAAAACTTTATCTAAAGCTAAAAATATACATAATATTAAAATAATATTTTGTATACATACAAAATATATGTATATATATATATATATATATATATATATACAAATACATTTTTAATGGAAATAAATTAACAGAAATAAAACAAAACGTATAAAACAACTAAAACACAACAAAATGACTAAAACTCCAAATTTAAATTATAATGGATAATATAACAACCAAATAAAAATATGAATAAATAAGGATATAGTATAGTAGCGATAGTAAAATAACCCTGATGCACGTGTGGATGTGTCTTCTGTACGTGTGCACACCTGCGCTGATGTTGTGAAATGTACAGCGGCACAGCTCTCGGTCCACACACACCCCGTCCTGCATCAGTGTGTCTCCGGGACATCCACAGGTCCGACTGCACCCCGGCTCGTCCACACACTCCGTGTGTCCGTGCAGATCCGAGCAGGAGCGAGGACAGGGCTTCCCACAGGCCCACTCCTCCTGTCCACCTCCACAGTCTGTAAACATGAGCACGCTATACACATGAGCACGCTAGCATCACTATACACACGAGCACGCTAGTGTTACTATACACACGAGCACGCTAGTGTTACTATACACACGAGCACGCTAGTGTTACTATACACACGAGCACGCTAGCGTCACTATACACACGAGCACGCTAGCGTCACTATACACACGAGCACGCTAGTGTCACAATACACACGAGCACGCTAGTGTTACTATACACACGAGCACGCTAGCGTCACTATACACACGAGCACGCTAGCGTCACTATACACACGAGCACGCTAGCGTCACTATACACACGAGCACGCTAGTGTCACTATACACACGAGCACGCTAGTGTTACTATACACACGAGCACGCTAGCGTCACTATACACACGAGCACGCTAGCGTCACTATACACACGAGCACGCTAGTGTCACTATACACACGAGCACGCTAGTGTCACTATACACACGAGCACGCTAGCGTCACTATACACACGAGCACGCTAGTGTCACAATACACACGAGCACGCTAGTGTCACTATACACACGAGCACGCTAGCGTCACTATACACACGAGCACGCTAGCGTCACTATACACACGAGCACGCTAGTGTTACAATACACACGAGCACGCTAGTGTTACTATACACACGAGCACGCTAGCGTCACTATACACATGAGCACGCTAGTGTTACTATACACATGAGCACGCTAGTGTTACTATGAGCACGCTAGTGTTACTATGAGCACGCTAGTGTTACTATACACATGAGCACACTAGTGTTACTATGAGCACGCTAGTGTTACTATACACATGAGCACACTAGTGTTACTATACACATGAGCACACTAGTGTTACTATGAGCACGCTAGTGTTACTATACACATGAGCACACTAGTGTTACTATGAGCACGCTAGTGTTACTATACACATGAGCACACTAGTGTTACTATACACATGAGCACACTAGTGTTACTATACACATGAGCACGCTAGTGTTACTATACACATGAGCACGCTAGTGTTACTATACACATGAGCACACTAGTGTTACTATGAGCACGCTAGTGTTACTATACACATGAGCACACTAGTGTTACTATACACATGAGCACACTAGTGTTACTATGAGCACGCTAGTGTTACTATACACATGAGCACGCTAGTGTTACTATACACATGAGCACGCTAGTGTTACTATGAGCACGCTAGTGTTACTATACACATGAGCACACTAGTGTTACTATACACATGAGCACACTAGTGTTACTATGAGCACGCTAGTGTTACTATACACATGAGCACACTAGTGTTACTATACACATGAGCACACTAGTGTTACTATACACATGAGCACTCTAGTGTTACTATACACATGAGCACACTAGTGTTACTATACACATGAGCACTCTAGTGTTACTATACACATGAGCACACTAGTGTTACTATGAGCACGCTAGTGTTACTATACACATGAGCACGCTAGTGTTACTATACACATGAGCACACTAGTGTTACTATGAGCACGCTAGTGTCACTATACACATGAGCACACTAGTGTTACTATACACATGAGCACACTAGTGTTACTATACACATGAGCACTCTAGTGTTACTATACACATGAGCACACTAGTGTTACTATACACATGAGCACACTAGTGTTACTATACACATGAGCACTCTAGTGTTACTATACACATGAGCACACTAGTGTTACTATGAGCACGCTAGTGTTACTATACACATGAGCACGCTAGTGTTACTATACACATGAGCACACTAGTGTTACTATACACATGAGCACGCTGGTGTTACTATACACATGAGCACACTAGTGTTACTATACACATGAGCACGCTAGTGTTACTATACACATGAGCACGCTAGTGTTACTATACACATGAGCACGCTAGTGTTACTATGAGCACGCTAGTGTTACTATGAGCACGCTAGTGTTACTATACACATGAGCACACTAGTGTTACTATACACATGAGCACACTAGTGTTACTATGAGCACGCTAGTGTTACTATACACATGAGCACGCTAGTGTTACTATACACATGAGCACGCTAGTGTTACTATACACATGAGCACTCTAGTGTTACTATACACATGAGCACACTAGTGTTACTATACACATGAGCACACTAGTGTTACTATACACATGAGCACACTAGTGTTACTATACACGAGCACTCTAGTGTTACTATACACATGAGCACACTAGTGTTACTATAAGCACGCTAGTGTTACTATACACATGAGCACGCTAGTGTTACTATGAGCACGCTAGTGTTACTATACACATGAGCACACTAGTGTTACTATACACATGAGCACACTAGTGTTACTATACACATGAGCACACTAGTGTTACTATACACATGAGCACTCTAGTGTTACTATACACATGAGCACGCTAGTGTTACTATGAGCACGCTAGTGTTACTATACACATGAGCACACTAGTGTTACTATACACATGAGCACACTAGTGTTACTATGAGCACGCTAGTGTCACTATACACATGAGCACGCTAGTGTTACTATACACATGAGCACGCTAGTGTTACTATACACATGAGCACGCTAGTGTTACTATACACATGAGCACGCTAGTGTTACTATACACATGAGCACACTAGTGTCACTATACACATGAGCACTCTAGTGTCACTATACACATGAGCACGCTAGTGTTACTATACACATGAGCACGCTAGTGTTACTATACACATGAGCACGCTAGTGTTACTATACACATGAGCACGCTAGTGTTACTATACACATGAGCACACTAGTGTCACTATACACATGAGCACACTAGTGTCACTATACACATGAGCACTCTAGTGTCACTATAAACATGAGCACGCTAGTGTCACTATACACATGAGCACGCTAGTGTCACTATAAACATGAGCACGCTAGTGTCACTATAAACATGAGCACGCTAGTGTCACTATACACATGAGCACGCTAGTGTCACTATACACATGAGCACGCTAGTGTCACTATACACATGAGCACGCTAGTGTCACTATACACATGAGCACTCTAGTGTCACTATACACATGAGCTAGTCCTCACTCTAGTGCACACTCTAGTGTCACTATACACATGAGCACGCTAGTGTTACTATACACATGAGCACTCTAGTGTCACTATACACATGAGCTAGTCCTCACTCTAGTGCACACTCTAGTGTTAATATACACATGAGCACGCTAGTGTCACTATACACATGAACACGCTAGTGTCACTATACACATGAACACGCTAGTGTCACTATACACATGAGCACGCTAGTGTCACTATACACATGAGCACTGTTCGCCATAGGTTCGTGCAGTTGCCGCAGCACAGCCAATCATCTCGCTCAGACGAGCTATGATGCTCTCGCTGTGCAGCTGCAATACGCTGATTTCACGCAGCCGTTATTTTGAAATCGAAAGCGAGGCTCCGGTGGGAAGAAAACCGGAAGTGTCGCCTTTAATCACAGGAGAGTCGTGAATGCGATGGCGTATTGTTGTGTTTAATGATGTTGTGTCAATTCTAAAAATTTACAAACATTTCTTTCATACTTTAGACTATATACAGTGAAATTCATTTATAAATAAAATATTTTTTTTATATATAATTCAGAATGTAAAAAACAAAGCAGGAATGAACTATATACATATCCTATATTGGATATTAACATCCAATTGTGTAAATCGCGGCAGCAGCTTCAGGTTGGTAATCCAAGGCATTGTTGTTTATCTTTACTTCCGGGGTTCTTCCCACCGGAGCCTCACTTTCGATTTCAAAATGGCGGCTGCGTGAAATCAGCGTATGCGTTTTAAAATAAAGGCTTCAATATTCTCGAGAAAAGGAGTTTTACCTATTACAGGCATGCCGAGCTGACGTGACATATGTGGCGTGGCAGCATCGACGATTCCATTTTTTTATTCGATAATCGAGATTGAGCATTAATTTCGATCGATTTCGATTTAAAATCGAAATCGTGACACCCTTAGTCACTATACACATGAACACGCTAGTGTCACTATACACATGAGCACACTAGTGTCACTATACACATGAGCACGCTAGTGTCACTATACACATGAGCACACTAGTGTCACTATACACATGAGCACGCTAGTGTCACTATACACACGAGCACGCTAGTGTCACTATACACATGAGCACGCTAGCGTCACTATACACATGAGCACGCTAGCGTCACTATACACACGAGCACGCTAGTGTCACTGTACACATGAGCATGCTAGTGTCACTAGCCGCATTGCCATTACAGATTTGCGCAAAACGTTTGCTATATTTTCTAAATGTCGATAAAAAACTATTGCGAAATGACAGTGTTTCCAATTACTGATGTTAAGCGACTAAAACGTCATTTTTTTCTCTCGCGATAAGTCATTCCAAAAATCATGGCGATGGATATCGTTAGGTTTATGTACAGGGCCTGAAGTTAACTTTTTTGACCACCAGCCACTGTGGCAGGTGGATTTAAAAATTCACCTGCCACAGTAACTTTTTACCAGCCAGTTTTTTTTTTTTTTTTTTTTTTTCATAAAGGTGAAAAATAGAAATCACACAAACATTGTTCTTTAACTTGTAAGAATACACATTTAAGTGCTGCATCTTTTTATTCATTGATTTGCTGTGTCACAGACATAGTCATATGTCATATTCACTGACTGCTGCTAATCTGAATCCACAAAAAAGGAGCAGATGCACTCCTCTTCCTCCACTGCTGCTGCATCTTCATGAGGTCTGGTCTCCTTGACATGTCCCCACCCCCACCAGAACTGGGGCCCCCCACACCCAAGACAAAAATGGTTTGGCCACTGATCAAAATTTGATATTGTCATTTAATTTGAAGTTCAGTACGCTCAAAATGTCCGGTCAGCACAAGTCCGGTGCTCAGAAGAGGAAAGAAAAGAGAAGAAGAAAATAGAGGTTTTCTAAACAAAAAAAACAAAAAAACAAACAAACAAAAAAAGCGGTGACGGTGAAGCTGGAACTAGTAAAGTCAACGTAAAGCAAGGTAAGAAACAGCGCAGCAAACGCTTACGAGCATTGTCAGGAGTTTTCCTGCATTTACATTTTTTGGGCGGCCGAAGATTTTTGTCCCGCCAAAGCCGTCTCGATTTTTGTCCCGCCAAAGCCTTATTTGATCGGTAAACGGTAATTGATGTAGAATAGAATGACTGCTGCGCCTGACAGGGCGATAACGAGCAGAGAGAGCCCCGGCCGCGCGCGCGCACTCTCACGTCTTCAAACAACACCTCGAGCGCTGTCTTGCGCTCTCTCACTCGCGCATATTCATCAAAGTCAATTGAACCGTTAAGCAGAACTAAATTAATATTAATATTACTGGTAAAGTTACCGGGTACCGGACATTTTCTCACTGGTTCCCAACTCAACATACACACGCAACGCACACACATCTGTGTAACTGTCATTGTACCATAACCAACGTCAGCTTTGCTTTATCTCATCTCATCCCATCTCACCAACAGTTTAATACTGTTACTCGCACATCCAAAACATCGTATTTTACGTTGCGACTTAAAAAATAAAAAAATAAAAAAACAGACGCAAAAAAACCCAACAACTAATGAATCACTCAATTCTCATTGGCTACCCGCCAATGTGGCAGGTAGATTGACAGTTTTACCCGCCAATTGCAAAATTCACCCGCATTTGGCGCGTGGTCGGGTGTTAATTTCAGGCCCTGTTTATGTATATCTCAGCTACTGCACTAGCCATTATTGTTAATGGAGTCGTATGTGTGTTATCAAGCATTAATGTCAAGGAAAGACCCTTATACTGTGAGCGGCTCATGTGAGGAGTTTCTGGGTGTTTCTCACTCATATCTGCTTTCAGCTCTTGATAAATTGTGGCATTTCTTTGTGGTTTAGAATCCAGTATTCCCGTGATTCTTTTGCCTTTTATGAGTTTAATGAAGAACTCTGTCTCGTCTTCTGTCCAAACATGCCGTGTCGTCTACATCAGGTGACCTGAACATGCCCCAAAACTGTATCCATTGCAGTTATCTTTTTCGAATTGCCTGAAAAACACCTCATGAGTTTTTGCAACGTGTTTCCATTGGACATATTTTCAATTCGCAATTTAAATTTGCATAATTTGAAGGGTAATGGAAACGCGGCTGGTATATGATAAAACAGGAGTGTGTAAGGAACATTAATGAATTATGCTGACCTGAACAGACGGTGACGTTATCATGGCATCCGCGGGTCTGACGACTCTCTCCGAGACACGACAGACCACCGAACCGAGCCGGAGGACTGTTACACACCCTGAGCCGGACAGACACACCGACACACACGTCACAGTCCGACCAGGAGCTCCAGGAGCCCCAGGAGCCGTGGACTACACACATATACACACACACACACACACACACACACACACACACACACACACACACACACACACACAGAGAAAGAGAGATCGGGGATGTTTAACACTCTAACATTTGTAATCATACAGAAGAGTAAGACATCATCTGAAACCATAAAGGCTCAACTTTTATTTGTGTACACTCTCAATAACAAGATGTTGTGCTTTTAAGAAAACACACACAGGATGGGAGGGATTGATCACATAATCATAATCAAAGTCATAATCATAATAAACTAAATTATGAGGATTGTACAAATATAAATAAAAAAGCAGGATTAATCTCGTGATTGTCAGATGTGGGAATTTGTCCCTAAATACATATTTTTTTATATCAAAATGTAATGTTGCATCAAAAAATTTTCATCTACTGCTGATTATATAGTTTAAAAGTTAACCAAAATAAAAAATTATATAAACAAACAATTATGGTAAAATTTTCTATGAAGCACATGCTTACAATGAATTATAGCCCCATTTATACTTATTTATAAGTTAGTATTACTATTCTATAAAAATATATTTATAAAGACTCATTAAGACCTGTACTGCATTATAAGAACAGTTATAGTTACATTTATATTATATATTGTGTCGTGTGTGTGTTCTGTGTGTGTTACCGGGGCAGAAGGACACGGATGGGCATGTGGTGTGTGTTCTGTGTGTGTTACCGGGGCAGAAGGACACGGATGGGCATGTGGTGTGTGTTCTGTGTGTGTTACCGGGGCAGAAGGACACGGATGGGCATGTGGTGTGTGTTCTGTGTGTCTTACCGGGGCAGAAGGACACGGATGGGCATGTGGTGTGTGTTCTGTGTGTGTTACCGGGGCAGAAGGACACGGATGGGCATGTGGTGTGTGTTCTGTGTGTCTTACCGGGGCAGAAGGACACGGATGGGCATGTGGTGTGTGTTCTGTGTGTCTTACCGGGGCAGAAGGACACAGATGGGCATGTGGTGTGTGTTCTGTGTGTGTTACCGGGGCAGAAGGACACGGATGGGCATGTGGTGTGTGTTCTGTGTGTGTTACCGGGGCAGAAGGACACGGATGGGCATGTGGTGTGTGTTCTGTGTGTGTTACCGGGGCAGAAGGACACGGATGGGCATGTGGTGTGTGTTCTGTGTGTGTTACCGGGGCAGAAGGACACAGATGGGCATGTGGTGTGTGTTCTGTGTGTCTTACCGGGGCAGAAGGACACAGATGGGCATGTGGTGTGTGTTCTGTGTGTGTTACCGGGGCAGAAGGACACGGATGGGCATGTGGTGTGTGTTCTGTGTGTGTTACCGGGGCAGAAGGACACGGATGGGCATGTGGTGTGTGTTCTGTGTGTCTTACCGGGGCAGAAGGACACAGATGGGCATGTGGTGTGTGTTCTGTGTGTCTTACCGGGGCAGAAGGACACGGATGGGCATGTGGTGTGTGTTCTGTGTGTGTTACCGGGGCAGAAGGACACGGATGGGCATGTGGTGTGTGTTCTGTGTGTGTTACCGGGGCAGAAGGACACGGATGGGCATGTGGTGTGTGTTCTGTGTGTGTTACCGGGGCAGAAGGACACAGATGGGCATGTGGTGTGTGTTCTGTGTGTGTTACCGGGGCAGAAGGACACGGATGGGCATGTGGTGTGTGTTCTGTGTGTGTTACCGGGGCAGAAGGACACGGATGGGCATGTGGTGTGTGTTCTGTGTGTCTTACCGGGGCAGAAGGACACAGATGGGCATGTGGTGTGTGTTCTGTGTGTCTTACCGGGGCAGAAGGACACGGATGGGCATGTGGTGTGTGTTCTGTGTGTGTTACCGGGGCAGAAGGACACGGATGGGCATGTGGTGTGTGTTCTGTGTGTGTTACCGGGGCAGAAGGACACGGATGGGCATGTGGTGTGTGTTCTGTGTG
>NC_138735.1:32851482-32891482 GCF_965113295.1 Leuciscus leuciscus
AACACTGAGCGGCAGAAACACTGAGAGACAGAAACACTGAGAGGCAGAAACACAGAGACAGAAACACTGAGCGGCAGAAACACTGAGAGGCAGAAACACTGAGAGGCAGAAACACTGAGCGGCAGAAACACTGAGAGGCAGAAACACTGAGCGGCAGAAACACTGAGAGACAGAAACACTGAGCGGCAGAAACACTGAGACAGAAACACTGAGCGGCAGAAACACTGAGACAGAAACACTGAGCGGCAGAAACACTGAGACAGAAACACTGAGCGGCAGAAACACTGAGCGGCAGAAACACTGAGACAGAAACACTGAGCGGCAGAAACACTGAGACAGAAACACTGAGCGGCAGAAACACTGAGACAGAAACACTGAGCGGCAGAAACACAGCGGCAGAAACACTGAGCGACAGAAACACTGAGCGGCAGAAACACTGAGAGACAGAAACACTGAGCGGCAGAAACACTGAGCGGCAGAAACACTGAGAGACAGAAACACTGAGAGGCAGAAACACTGAGAGGCAGAAACACTGAGAGACAGAAACACTGAGAGACAGAAACACTGAGCGGCAGAAACACTGAGCGGCAGAAACACTGAGAGGCAGAAACACTGAGAGGCAGAAACACTGAGAGGCAGAAACACTGAGCAGCAGAAACACTGAGAGACAGAAACACTGAGAGACAGAAACACTGAGAGACAGAAACACTGAGCGGCAGAAACACTGAGAGACAGAAACACTGAGAGACAGAAACACTGAGTGGCAGAAACACTGAGTGGCAGAAACACTGAGCGGCAGAAACACTGAGTGGCAGAAACACTGAGTGGCAGAAACACTGAGCGGCAGAAACACTGAGCGGCAGAAACACTGAGTGGCAGAAACACTGAGCGGCAGAAACACTGAGCGGCAGAAACACTGAGCGGCAGAAACACTGAGTGGCAGAAACACTGAGAGACAGAAACACTGAGCGGCAGAAACACTGAGTGGCAGAAACACTGAGTGGCAGAAACACTGAGCGGCAGAAACACTGAGAGACAGAAACACTGAGAGGCAGAAACACTGAGCGGCAGAAACACTGAGTGGCAGAAACACTGAGTGGCAGAAACACTGAGAGACAGAAACACTGAGAGGCAGAAACACTGAGTGGCAGAAACACTGAGAGACAGAAACACTGAGAGACAGAAACACTGAGTGGCAGAAACACTGAGCGGCAGAAACACTGAGAGACAGAAACACTGAGCGGCAGAAACACTGAGCGGCAGAAACACTGAGAGACAGAAACACTGAGCGGCAGAAACACTGAGAGACAGAAACACTGAGAGACAGAAACACTGAGCGGCAGAAACACTGAGAGACAGAAACACTGAGCGGCAGAAACACTGAGAGACAGAAACACTGAGAGACAGAAACACTGAGAGACAGAAACACTGAGCGACAGAAACACTGAGCGGCAGAAACACTGAGAGACAGAAACACTGAGCGACAGAAACACTGAGAGACAGAAACACTGAGCGGCAGAAACACTGAGAGACAGAAACACTGAGAGACAGAAACACTGAGAGGCAGAAACACTGAGCGGCAGAAACACTGAGAGACAGAAACACTGAGAGACAGAAACACTGAGAGACAGAAACACTGAGCGACAGAAACACTGAGAGACAGAAACACTGAGAGACAGAGACACTGAGCGGCAGAAACACTAAGAGACAGAAACACTGAGCGGCAGAAACACTGAGAGACAGAAACACTGAGCGGCAGAAACACTGAGAGACAGAAACACTGAGAGACAGAGACACTGAGCGGCAGAAACACTGAGAGACAGAAACACTGAGAGACAGAGACACTGAGCGGCAGAAACACTAAGAGACAGAAACACTGAGTGGCAGAAACACTGAGAGACAGAAACACTGAGAGACAGAAACACTGAGAGACAGAAACACTGAGAGACAGAAACACTGAGAGACAGAAACACTGAGCGGCAGAAACACTGAGAGACAGAAACACTGAGCGGCAGAAACACTGAGTGGCAGAAACACTGAGAGACAGAGACACTGAGCGGCAGAAACACTGAGCGGCAGAAACACTGAGAGACAGAAACACTGAGTGGCATCATTCGTTTTCAGTGTGAATGCCACGAAAAACACACTAAACACATCTAAAATGAGAAAGAGCTTTGAGATCGACTACATTTGACAATAAATCGGAGGTATAATTTAACAGACGGTTGTGATGTTAAATAAAGCTTGCAACATGTCAGCGGGAAACTTACAGAAACTTGCTTTTTAAAATAAACACTGACAAAAAACTACAAGTTTTAGAGCTGGACAATATGATGATATATAGGCTAAAACATTGATATGAGTGATCACATGGATTTAGACCTATATTGTATTTATATAAAGCGTTCACAGACAAATTTGCTTTATGTATTTCCCCGGTGTTGAAATCAGGCTCATATAAATGTCAGGAAACACGATTCCGGCTGCATGTCAATATCCACGGATCACTGGATCTTTGGTAAGTTGTAAGAAACACTATATCGAGTCCAACCTTTAGTTTAAACTGATAATCGTTTGTTTTACTCGTGTTTTCTCAGTTTCCTCTATTAAATCCAGTCAGTCAGCAGCTCTTCTGCAACTCAGGCCGGCTGAGGGAGTGTGTTCCCGTGGGAGAGTGACGTCAGTGCATAACCTCTATTTAACACTGAGACTGTAGTGAGATCTCACCGTCTGAGCAGGGAGTGAAACATCGACGGGCTTCGGTGGAGTCGCCGTCACACGGATCGACCCTCGACGCTCCCATCGGACTCAGAGGAGATCTGACCAAACATGGAAACATCATCATCAACATACAGTCATATTCATATCTGACCAAACATGGAAACATCATCATCAACATAGAGTCATATTCATATCTGACCAAACATTGAAACATCATCATCAACATACAGTCATATGTTGCAAAACTCTGGAATAGTCTTCCTGATACTGTTCGTTGCTCAGGCTCGCTCTCCCAGTTTAAAACTAGATTAAAGTCGCATCTCTTCAGCCAGGCATTCATATAATATTTTTAATCTTACAGTTCAAACTACAATCCGGCCTCTAGCTCATAAATGCCAGAAGAGAACTGGCCCCCGACTGAGCCTGGGTTCTCCCAAGGTTTTTTTTTCTCCATTAGGTCACCTGATGGAGTTTTAGGACACCATTAGGTCACTTGATGGAGTTTTAGGACACCATTAGGTCACCTGATGGAGTTTTAGGACACCATTAGGTCACTTGATGGAGTTTTTCGGTTCCTTGCCACTGTTGCCTTTGGCTTGCTCAGTTGGGGATATTTTGGGGATATTTAATTTTATTTGATCAATCAATAAATTCCACTAGAAACAAACCTTGTTGTATTATTTTAATTTAATACTGTGAAGCTGCTTTGATACAATCTGTATTGTGAAAAGCGCTATACAAATATACTTGACTTGACTCATATTCATATCTGCTGAAACATGGAAACATCATCATCAACATATAGTCATATTCATATCTGACCAAACATGGAAATATCATCATCAACATATAATCATATTCATATCTGACCAAACATGGAAACATCATCATCAACATAGAGTCATATTCATATCTGACCAAACATGGAAACATCATCATCAACATAGAGTCATATTCATATCTGACCAAACATGGAAACATCATCATCAACATAGAGTCATATTCAGGGTTATTCTTTGGGATTCACTTTTGGGTCATTGACTTGACACCGGTTGACTTGACACCGGTTTTGTGTGTCTGACCTATTTAGTTATTTAAAACATTAAAATATAATTCGTACAAGAATGACTAGAATTGCCTCTACTAATTTCTGAACATTTTAATAGTTTTTGGACTTCAAAAATGTATTGTTGGTGGAACAGTCCTGAGAAAACGAGAGGAAAAAATCCAGTTAACAAGCTAAAATTATTTTATTATTTATTTATTTTATTTTGAAAAATCATTTACTGTAAACATGTTTTCCAAATCATTTACAATTTTAAAAAGCATATCTGAAACATGATTATTTGTTAGAAAAAAATTTAAAGAGCTTGAATAGGGCAAAAAAGTGCCAAATTTTCTTTCTTTCCTCTGTGATAAATAATTAAATGATTTGCCTTTTTTTTTAACAATTTTTAATAAGAAGCCTAAATGCATAATGCTTAAGTAATCAACATGACTTTATTGTGAAAATTTAAAGGGGACTTCATTTACATATTTAGTTATTATTTTATTTAGCATTTATTTATTGATAATTTTTTTTAAGAAAAATGGTAAATAGTCTTAGAATGTTTAATTATACTAGTGTTTTTGTGTGTTATTTTTTTGTTTTTGTTTTTGGATAGTAATAAAAAACATATTTTCTTGCTTGTTTTTGATAGCCTGGGTTTCCCCATGCTGCCTTGCTTGCAGCGCGATTTTATTCACGCTGCTAGGCAGCCTGGACACCATGGACCAGATTTTCACAGAACGGGGAGGGAGCAGCAAGACGATGACGACACCGAAGCAGTTTGTTTATATCTATGGATCCAACATGGCATCAGACTCAACGTTACCTTCTACCCTCATGTTTATCTTGCACAAACGGTAATATTCGCTAAACGCCATCGTGTACAAATAAATCTTTGACCCATCGTCTTTTTCCTCGTCGAATTTCTGTCGCTCTACATATGTCATCTGGTATAATTGAAGCGATTGGCTATGAGGTACGTACAGGCGCATTTGATAGACATGCATAGCGCCCAATAAACGGCTCTGGACATTCGTAAACCACGCCTCAAATACGAGAAAATGAACATGTGGTTCCCAGACCAAGTCTCAAATGAGACTTGGTCTGACGTTAGCCAGGCTATGTTTTTGATAAAAAAAAATTTAAACAAATGGAAATTATTACTTGTGTTGTACATGCACATCAAATCCCACAGAATATAACTTTAATAGATGTTTGATTAATAAGTCAGTCCACCTGTAACGGTGCTGGATTCCCATCCCACAGCTGCTGTCACATGACGTCCATGAAGACCAGGCCGACCAATCACAGCGAGCGACACAGCTGGACTCATCACATGTGACACGCCCGTCTTTACACACACTGCATGATTGGATAAAACGACATGACATGCATTTACAGTATTACATGCTGCCATATGTGACCCAGGACCATAACACCAGTCACAAGGGTTGTGATGAGATTTATACATCATCTGAAAGCTGAATAAATAAGCTTTCCATTGATTTATGGTTTGTTATTGATAGGACAATATTTGGCTGAGATACAACTATTGAAAATCTGGAATCTGAGGGTGCAAAAAAATCGAAACATTGAGAAAATCTCCTTTAAAGTTGTGCATTATGTTGGCGATTGTGCAGCATTCACTCACACAAATAAATGTGTTATATATTTACGGTAGGAAATTTACAAAATATCTTCATGGAACATGATCTTTACTTAATATCCTAATGATTTTCGGCATAAAAGAAAAATGTATAATTTTGACCCATACAGTGTATTGTTGGCTATTGCCACAGATATACCCGTGCGACTCCAGACTGGTGACGTGATCCAGGGTCTCATATAATCAGAAGAAATGTTGAAAAGCATGTGAATCTCCTGACCATGTGCTGCAGATGCTGGTTCTGACTTCACGTCCCGGCTGGATGAACGAACCTTCCCACACACACTCACATTCACTGACGTCGACACAACGTCCATCTTGTAGGAAGAGCCCAGGAGGACAATAACATCCTAACCAACACGAGAACCACACACACTTAATCCATATATAAATCATAGTATCATTTCTCTTTTGCTCTTTCTCTGTTTAATCATTATTATTAAAACACTACATTAAAATAATTGGTAACACTTTATTTGGTTACACTTTATTTTAAGGTGTCATTGTTACTGTGTAATTATATACTTAAGTACTGAGTAATAGTAATTAACTACATGTACTTACTATAGGGTTAGGGTAGGATTAGGGTTTGGTTGAGGGTTAGTTGCATGTAATTATGCATAATTTACTGTTATTACTGTGGTAAGTACATGTGACATATGTAACAAGGACACTCCTTGTTACATGTTACATATATGTACAGTAGTAATAACTATAAATTGTGAATAATTACATGCAACTAACTATAAACCAACCCATTTAAGTGAGTACATGTAGTTAATTATTACATAGCACATAAATGTATAATTACACTGTAACACGGACACCTTAAAATAAAGTGTAACCCATAAGCATAATGTGTGTGTGTATATATATATATATATATTATATATGTACTTTATTAAATATATATATATATATATATATATATAAAAAAAATAGTAATTGTAATAAAAAAAAAAAAGAACATTTAATAAATTATATTAATATTAATTATCATAATAATTATTTATTTATTTGATTTCACATTAAATTAAATCAATATATAAAACATTAGAGATACAATACACAAACGAGGACGATACATGATGTCTGAGTGCACTGGGTAATGGTGATGATTGATTTCAGTCTGGGAATGATGGGATGTACCTGTAGTGCAGTTTAATGTGCAGTTCCTCTCGGAGTGGAGGTCAGAGCAGGTCACATGACACGCGTCCATGTTTCCAGACACACAGTCCGACTCTTTAACCAGAACCATTCCTCCTGTGCAACCTGAGGCTCAACAGAAGAGATCAACAGATCAACATCTTCTAAATCACAGGATAAGGACATGTAGCATAATGCTCAAATATAACTATATATGAGACCCCGATCACGTCACCAGTCTCGAGTCGCACGGGTATCTCTGTGGCAATAGCCAACAATACATTGTATGGGTCATAATTATCGATTTTTCTTTTATGCCAAAAATCATTAGGATATTAAGTAAAGATCATGTTCCATGAAGATATTTTGTAAATTTCCTACCGTAAATATATAAAACATTTATTTGTGTGAGTGAATGCTGCACAATCGCCAACATAAATGCACAACTTTAAAGGAGATTTTCTCAATGTTTTGATTTTTCTCAGATTCCAGATGTTCAATAGTTGTATCTCGGCCAAATATTGTCCTATCCTAACAAACCACACATCAATGGAAAGCTTATTTATTCAGCTTTCATGTTGACACTTGTGACTGGTTTTGTGGTCCAGGGTCACATATAATCATGCATGTCGATGTGAAGTCTGACCGCTCTGTGTGTCCGTGGTTGTCCCGCAGGAGTGTGTGTTACACGCGTGTGTTTGTCTGCTCATCCCGTCACAGTCTCTCCCGCTGTTCTTGGGCGGAGGGTTTGAGCAGGTCCTGTTCCTCACCATCAGTCCTCCACCACACGCCACGCCACAGTCTGACCACTGCGTCCAGTCTGACCACTGACCGTCCACTGGGACACAGAGAACACCAGTGCGTTACAGTCAGCACTGCGCTCGTTACACAGGGTTTGCACAAGGAGCTTAAAGTGCTTGAATTCAACTTTTGAAATGCAAGTCCTGGAAAACCCATGAAAACAGCCATATTTATGAAAAAGTACTTGAAAAGTGCTTGAATTATTGAAAGACAATATACAGTATGTGAAAATAGTACTTTCCTGCAGCTCAAACAGTAGAGTGTTGGCGCTTGTAATGCCAAGGTCATGGGTTTGATTCCCAGGGAAAGCAACAACTGATAAGAATGTAAATGTGTACCTTGAAATGTAATGTAAGTCGCTTTAGATAAAAGCGTCTGCCAAATGCATAAATGTAAATGTGTTTAACTTTATCGGTGAAACAATCTTTTCACACAAAATTAACACTGCAGCTCGTCTGATATAGAGTCATTTCTCATGGCTATGAGTGTGATATTGCTCATAAATATCCAAGTATATGATACAGCTTTCATTCTTCAGGTCCACGGGGGGATATATATTCAGTTTCTTTTCTTTTTTTCACAGTATTCAGTCAATGGTGAAAGTTCCCGCAGTCATTGCATCTGCTGCACTTTATTTGTACCGTTTTGTTTTATTAGTTTATTTTCATTTGTCTATTTACCTTTTTTTTTATAATTTGAAGATAATAAACAGGGGTGCACATAAGTGGTTCACAGGTGTGCATGTGCAAACAAAATAAAAGTCCTTAAAAGTCCTGGAATTTGATTTTACAGTATCTGTACGAACCAGTATTCAGATTTTAAATGCATTATTGGTGGTGTGTTTGTACCTGGACAGGCCTCGGATCAATATGTTATATATATGCATTATTGGTGGTGTGTTTGTTCCTGGACAGGCCTTGAACCAGTATGTTATATATTATATGTTATATATATGCATTATTGGTGGTGTGTTTGTACCTGGACAGGCCTGTATGAAACAGGGCCGGCTGTCGAACTGAGCTCCGCCACAGGATCCACCGGGTCGAGCGTCTCTCATGATGTTCCTCTGCCGGAAGAGTGAACCCAGTCCACACGATACACTACACCGACTCCAGGACGTCCAGGGAGACAGAACACAGTCGACTGGAGGACACACACACACACACACACACACACATCTCAATCCCACAATCCACCTGACCTGAAACTGACCTGAGATGTGTGTGTGGACTCACAGCAGTCGTTCTCATCCGAGCCGTCGGCACAGTCCCGGTGGAGGTCACATCTCTGATCTGAGCTCACACACTCGCCGCTCCAGCAGCTGAACTGTTTGGAGGAGCAGATATCGGGCAGCAGGGGGCGCTGTGTGACCGGGCCTGAGGAGAGAGAGAGAGATCCAGACTCACTTCATCACAGGGTCAGTGAATCAATGTGTGTCAGCGCGTTCAAATCAGAGTCTAAAGTCAAGTGACATACAAATGAGAAATGCTCTAGAGAATATTCAACTTGTAATGAAATAGACTAAATAAAAATAACAATAAAAAATTTAAAAAAAATAAAAATAAAAATAAAATGAATAAATAAAAAAATAAAAATAAAATAAAAAATAAATAAATAAAAATAAATAAATAAAATAAAATAAAATAAAATAAAATAAAATAAAATAAAATAAAATAAAATAAAATAAAATAAAATAAAATAAAATAAAATAAAATAAAATAAAATAAAATAAAATAATGGCAAAGACAGCACAGGGTGAAAAATCTGACAAATATATTTAAATAAAAAAATTTAATCTAAAAATACAAAAATGTTACAAAGAGTCTGTAGTCATAATTAATTCATTTTTTCTACAAAAAAACTATCTAACATTAGAGGACTGGCATTAAGTGTTTGTTTGAGAATAACTAAACTAACTAAACTAACTTGCATGATCAGAATTCAGATATATTTGAGGATTCATTTACAAATTTTTGTTATGCGTTTAGTCATTTTATTACCCATATCAACATTTAAATTTAAATCCTAAAATAAAATTAAATGTAAATAACAAATATAAATGTATTAAATATTTCAATTTAGCTTCAATATATATTTTTTTACTTTTTGTTTTAGTAATTTTAGTACTTTGATAAAATTTATTTGATTTCACTTTATTGTTGGCAACGTTTCTAATTTTCATTTGAATTTTTTATTTTTTTTCATATATTTTATTTGATTTCAGCTATATTGAAATTTCTGAAAACAAGTTTTAATAGTTTTAGGTTTATCATTACCCATAATAACTCTGCTTCAAGATCTACTATTTTAAAGTGGTAACTGGTATAAATTAGTATTAGCTTGTAGCTTGACATGCCGTTTCTACATAACTTCCTCAACACTGACATGTAATTAATAAACATGCTTTATTTTTACCACAGCGATCTTCGTCTGAGCCGTCGGGACAGTCCTCGTGTCCGTCACACACCAGCACAGCTTCAACACAGCCAAACGTCCTGCAGGAAATCTGTCCTTCCACACACAGAACTCTGGGTAAACCATCATCATACGGTGTAGATGTTTCCCAGAACCCTTGAAAAAAGTAAAGAAATGGTTTGAAAAGCATTTACGTTTGCAATTCTGAAAACGTTTGTACGTCTGAAAAAGACGTACTGTTAAATGTATCAAAAATGCATCATAGTTTATTTGTGTTGCACCAAAAACATACTCAAGTACACTTTTAATACATTTAATAGTACGTCTTTTTCAGCTGGGAAACTCAGGAACACGCACCTGTCCTGGGTGTGCTCCGAATATGAAGGCCTGGATGTCCCGTGGGACTGACACCAGGTGGCGCTGTTGTAATGTGTGGAGCCACTCCCGGGCTCCCGTCCTGTGGACTCCTGGTGTGAAGTCCTGGAGGTCCAGATGTGAAGTTATAGTGACTGGGATGTCCCGTTGGTCCCGTGTGGTTCTGTAATCCCGGTCCACCAGGTGGCGCTGTGGTCACTTCACTACTGGGTGTGACCAACTCATCTGACAAGAACGAACATATATGTTGATATGATACAATGCGTAATATTGTATATTATACATTATATAATGCTTAAAGTAATGAATGAAGTCTAAAGTAAAGAATGAAGAATATTTTGGGAGTTTTCATGATAATAAAGTACATTTCTCATTACTGGAATGTGAACATTTTTTATTTAAAATGTACTAATTTCAATAAACGCATTAATTTGTAAGTATATTGCATGCATAGATCAAAGTGTTATTAATGTTGGCTATTTACTCATTCACAAATATATTTAAAATAATTATATTATTTAACAAATATATTCAAATATATTAATAATAACAATATAAAATTAATTAATTAAATTAATAAAAAATGATATTGTCATATATATACACGTGTGTGTGTGTGAGTTTGTATGTTTGTGTGTGTGTGTGTGTGTGTGTGTGTGTGTGTGTGTGTGTGTGTGTGTGTGTGTGTGTGTGTAAAAAATTGTAATAATAAGTAAAAAAATAAAAATAAACAACAAAAATTACTAAACCTTTAAAAAAGGAGAATATAAAATATTCATAATTTCATTCATAATTTCATAAATTCATAACAACTCATAATTGTTTTATTAAAAGCTATAATATGACATCATAGTTTGATATTTAAATGTGTTTAATTGTCATGAAAATAATGTCACAATGTAAAAAAAAAATATTTCTTTAAATAAAAAAATTGTATCCAAAAAATCCCATTTCTTTTTTTCTTGTTTATACTGGTATGAAACACGACCTGGACACTTGATTCACCCAGGTCTCTAAGGCCCCGTCCACACTACTGCGTTTTAGTTTAGAAACGGAGAATTAAAACGAATACGATCTCCGTCCACACCAGCGTTTAGCTGCGTATTAGAATTGATCTCCGTCCACATTAAAACGACTGAAAAAGCGGATCACGTGACCATTCACCAACACTGGGCATGCGCGTGCCGGTGTAAACACAACTTCATTGATAAAATGATCCCACCATGCGCTGGTTCTTCCCGGGTTAACCCAAACCCGACGCTCCATGTACGGTCGATACCGCCGCTGCACACGGGAATTGTCACAGATCGCTCGAATGATAGCTTGCCTCCGGCACATGTAGGCAGTTATAGCAGTGTAAAATACAGAATTTACTTGCACAACAGCTGCTAGCAAAGATATACGCTATGACTGATGACACCCAATCATAGAGCCGAGCGTGAGCCTCTACTAAAGTCCTCCGTTTTGACCCGTCCAGACTAAAACGCCCTCCGGAGATTCAAAACGAAAAACGGGTCGGCAGCGTTTCTAAACTTCTCCATTTTGGGTCTCCGTTTTTGCCGTTTTAGTGTGGACGGGAGGTGCAAACGTAGCAAAAGGTCTCCGTTTTTAAATGAAAACGCAGTAGTGTGGACGGGGCCTAAGAGGCAATGCAACCTAAAGAATCCTAGATAACCCTAAACTCCAGTCATACCTCCTCGACAGCCCAGGACTTCCACTCGCAGATAGAAAGTGGGGCGAAACTCTACAGGAATGATCCGGAGAAAGCGAGCTCTGATCAGTCTGTCCAACCAGCGAGTGACAGGCGTCCGACCGACCATCCTCACCTCGAATATCTGACACACACACACACACACACACACACACACACACACACACACACACACACACACACACACACACACACACACACACACACACACACACACACACACACACACACACATCACTGTTTAAGACCATCCTCACCTCGAATATCTGACACACACACACACACACACACATCACTGTTTACTGCACTTACACATGCGTTAGATTAGTCAATCGGCTAATGTTTCCAGATCACTCTAGTGAAGTAAAGTATACTTTATTGTATTTTAAATATATACCCTTTTTCAATAGTACATTGCAAATATAATAACACAATTTTTTACTATCTTTAAATATATTACAAGTATATTAGCATCACGCTCTTACCTATTTTAACAATACAACTTTAAAATAATTGTACGTTACTATATTTTCTAAAAAATATATTTTAGAAAAATATATATTTAAAGTGAATATTCTGTTTATTTTTTAAAAGTACATTTATTTGCACTTTATTAAAAGTATTTTTTAGGTATATTTTAACTGTGAGCTGGAAATGATCATTGTAACAATGCATTGAAAGTATACTATCAAAAATACATTATAGTATACAATAATATATTTTACAAAGTATAGCTAAGTAATATTTATTTATGAATGTGCATTTGTTATTGAAGACAAAGTGTGCAATTTGTAGTATTTGGAATAAAGTATTACTGAGCATTTACTTTTTACTCAAATATAATACACTAATGATATATGACTTGTATGTTTCGAAGACACTCGTAATGAATTAACTAAATGTACTTGTAACACAAATAAAGTAAACTTTAATATCACTAATCAAGCATGTAATTAGTCTCTAAACAGGTATATATATACTTAAAGTATACTTGAAGCTGTTCCAATTTAGCACACAAAAGTAAACTAAATACACAAAGTTATGCTTTACTACAACTAAAATATACTTAGTGTGAAATGAGTTGTTCCAAATTAGCACACTTCAGGTTAACTGATCATTAACACACTGGAAGTACACTGAATTAGTCTGGCTGCAAGTATACGTTTCGGTCGGGATCACCTTCGGAGGAGAGCCTCTGTCTCCAGTCTCAGTGAAGTCGATGAAATCGGTGTGGACTAAAGCGAACGCGAGCCTGTATTTGGTGAAGTAACCCCACATGCGTTCACTGCCCTGCGTCACCACTCCAGAAATCCACGTGGGCTCCAGAAAATCCACCTGGAAATACGGATGAGGATCTCCAGGCAAAGGACTCCATCCCGGCTCCATTACCATCCTGAGGGAGACGTTAGCAAAACACACCATCAGCACGAGGATACATGGAGAATATATAGACCTGATATAAAGACCTGCAGTGTTGTGTGTAACTCATTACAAGTAACTTGAGTTACGTAATCAGATTACTTTTTCAAGTAACTAGTAAAGTAACGCATTACTTTTAAAATGTAAAACTAAATATCTGAGTTACTTTAAAAACATTTTCACATTTATTGACTGACAGCTCTCCTGTCCTCATGTTGAGAGAAATCGAAGTGCAGAGATGTGTGTGAGAGAGAGAGAGTGAGAGAGTGAGTGAGTGTGTGTGAACATGAAGGTTATTGTAGTTCTATACTAAATGTGAGTATTTACTCATCTCACTTGCACGAACAAAAAGATTCAATTTTCCTCAAAATGAATAAAAATCTGTGAAATGCAAAATCAGAATACTATGCAAATCTCCAGTAAATAAAACATACATTTTTATGTATTTAATCTCACTTTATTGACCAACGTACTTGCTTCTGACCTTCGATGATTCAGTTAAACCATAAGCAAAAATGTATATAGATTTTTTTGTTTTTATTGGTAAGGTAAGTGTTAAACTTATCCAGAATACTGAAGATTTGCTTGAGCCTCTACTGTACACTACTGTACCTCTACTGTACACTACTGTACTCTACCTATACTGTACTCTACCTCTACTGTACACTACTGTACTCTACCTCTACTGTACACTACCTCTACTGCACACTACTGTACTCTACCTCTACTGTACTCTGCCTCTACTGTACACTGCCTCTACTGTACTCTACCTCTACTGTACTCTACCTCTACTGTACACTACTGTACTCTACCTCTACTGTACTCTACCTCTACTGTACACTATTGTACTCTACCTCTACTGCACACTACTGTACTCTACTGTACACTACCTCTACTGCACACTACTGTACTCTACCTCTACTGTACACTACCTCTACTGTACACTACTGTACTCTACCTCTACTGCACACTACTGTACTCTACCTCTACTGTACACTACCTCTACTGCACACTACTGTACTCTACCTCTACTGTACACTACTGCACTGTACACTACTGTACTCTACCTATACTGTACTCTACCTCTACTGTACACTACTGTACTCTACCTCTACTGCACACTACTGTACTCTACCTCTACTGTACACTACCTCTACTGCACACTACTGTACTCTACATCTACTGTACTCTGCCTCTACTGTACTCTGTCTCTACTGTACTCTGTCTCTACTGTACACTACTGTACTCTACCTATACTGTACTCTACCTCTACTGTACACTACTGTACTCTACCTCTACTGCACACTACTGTACTCTACCTCTACTGTACACTACTGTACTCTACATCTACTGCACACTACTGTACTCTACTGCACACTACTGTACTCTACCTACCTCTATTGTACTCTACCTCTACTGTACACTACTGTACTCCATCTCTACTGAACCCTACTGTACTCTACTGTACACTATTGTATTCTACTGTACTCTACCTCTACTGTACTGTACACTACCTCTACTGTACACTGCCTCTACTGTACGCTACCTCTACTGTACGCTACCTCTACTGTACGCTACTGTACTCTACCTACCTCTATTGTACTCTACCTCTACTGTACACACGTGAATCTGCATTTCCTTCAGCCTGAGGATTATTATTTCACTTTTGGTGTGAAAGGGTCTTTACATTTGCACAAAAATATAACTTTGTTTATTATAAAAAAACAAACCCCACCCCGGTTGAAAAAAAAGTTACGCAAAAGTAATTACGCATTACTTTTACGCAAAACTGTACATAAGTAACACAATTAGTTACTTTTTAAGGTAGTAACGCAATATTGTAACGCATTACTTTTCACAGTAACTTTCCCCAACACTGAAGACCTGGTTGATTTTTTCATTTTTCTTTGTACGAATGCATCATCATCTCATCCTGCACATATTCATACAAAATCTTCATTCATTTATAAATGCTCACACATTGGGCACGATGTTGAGACGGCCCGCGTCAGCAGGATTATTCTCTCTGTACGAGGACGAGGTCAGCTGACCATAATGGACACGCCCATCCTCCAATCCCAGAGCAGAAGAGCAGACACCTGGCGATGATGTCATCATATTTTGATCAAAGAAAATCAAGCCTATTTTAGGACCATTAAAAAAATGTTTTATTCATGACTCTTCTGAGTTCCTACCTCTCTGATCAGGTCTTCCCTCCTTGGAAACGCAAAGAGACAGAAAAAATTAAACACTTAAAACACAATGCAATAATAGAAAACGACTTCTTTAAAAGAGATCACAGTTACAGTACGTCTGTAGTGCAAGTTAAACTCTATCAATGCTATTTGTACCACAATAAATATATAGAAATATTAATTAATTATTATCTTATTTATTAATGAAAATGGGGCACATTTAAGGACCTAAGATATTCTGTATTGTGGCATTCTTAAATGTTAAATTAATTTAAATAATAATTAATTATGAATAATTAAGGTAAGAATATAATATGATAATATAAAACTTAAAAATATATAATATATTAATATAAATCTAAACAAATTAGGTACATACACATATTTTTAATTTTTTTATTATATATATAGCCTAAGGCACACCTGTGCAATAATCATGCATCTTGATATGCCACACCTGTGAGGTGGATGGATTATCTCGGCAAAGGTGAAGTGCTCACTAACACAGATTTAGACAGATTTGTGAACAATATTTCAGAGAAATAGGCCTTTTGTGTACATAGAAAAAGATCTTTGAGTTCAGCTCATGAAAAATGGGGGGAAAAACAAAAGTGTTGCGTTTATAATTTTGTTCAGTGTATTAATGTGTTTTATTTTTTAAGGGTTGGGCATGTCATTGTCAGATTTGTCTTCAGATGTGATTGTAGTTGAGAAGTTAAGAAAGTCTCACAGTGGTGGTCAGGACTCTGGCTGTGGTCTTGCTGGGTGTCCTGAGCGGGGCGGCAGTGGGGGTGACGTGGGTCGTATTAGTGTGTGTACAGTCTCTCTCATCCGCCCCATCAGGACATTGAGGAACTCCATCACAGCGCCACTCCGCCTCAACACACCCCCCTGGAGGAGGGCAGGAGAACTGACCCGACGCGCAGCCCGTTCCTGGAGACGAAACAAACACTTCAGTCCAAAGTGTGAGGCAAGAAAAAACGCACAGAGAAAATAAAGCATAGGATATATAAATTTAGGATTATAAGAGTTTTGCATTCTGATATTATTTACATTTTCTCTTCAAATTCCATTTATAATAATAATGCATCTAGATCTTTTACTTTTGAGCTGTTTGCAATTCTCATTATCCTTAATGGTGATTTTATTTAAAATATCATTACTGTCATGCAGTCACTTTTTAATCATTTGAATTAGAATAACTGAATGGCTGTGCAACAAATGATATGATGATGTACAGATATTGTACAATTAAAAATATATATATTAGGTTTTTCACATAATAAATCTATTTACATTTTTCCATATTTCACTTTTTTTTTGCAATATGCTAATGACAACTGATACAAAATATTTTTTGTTTCTTTCTTTTGGTTTTATATCATGACATTAAATGCAAGCTCCATAAACTAAATTCTCACCTGTATTTGTAATTATACTATCATAGTAACTATTATATTATACTATTATATGCTAACTGTAACCATGGTATTGTGGCAGAAATAGTCAAATGTTTTTACATTATTCATCTCATGGTTCGTACAACCTTTTAAGAGAGAAATTCAAGCACTTTTCAAGGGCTTAACACTTTTTCCAGCACTTCAAAGCTCTAAATAGTATCCAGTTTAAATGTTATTTTTGATGTGATAGCCATAAACATGATTTGTTAATCTATAAAAGATTGTCCCCATTTGTAAAACTAAAAGTTTCAAAATGTAGGAAAACTAAGATGGCAAACAAAACACTTTTATTAAAAAAAAGAAAAAGACATGAATTACCACTATAACCAGTAGATGGCGGCAGAGGAGCACTAATAGACTTATCAGCCATTTTGACTTTTCTTACACATTTTGCTTTTAAATTTATATTTAGATATTATGAAATATAAAATATCAAATCATCTAGTTTTTTTCAAAGTTTGTCACTTTTTGTATTGAAGTATGAAATAGGAGGTCTCATGAAAAACAAAAACTTCTTCAAATTGTGACTGAATTACACAGAACGCAAGTGAAGAACGATCTTTTTATAATGACTGAAGCTCTCGGTCAGTTCAGAATGATACTATAGAAGAACAATGGAACATTTAATAACCTTAAAATATAAAAATTTGTCCCTATGAAAATTAGGTTGTTAAAAGTTAATTTTATCTGCGTCACAAGCTCAGTGCTTTACTGTCAAATGTGCATTTCCAAGAAATAATGATGTAATATTATTAGTAACTGCTCTTATTAATGCAAAACAATTGTATGATTAAATTGAATTTATGATTAACAATTACAGCTCTCAAGTGTTAGTCTGGAGTTAGTATGGATATGGAAATCAGCGTATACCATCAGCGCATCCCATGAGCTCGACTCTCAGATAGATCCCGTTCTGAAAGTCATGTGGAAGAATCCTCACGAACCGAGCCGACACCATCCGGTCCAGACGGGCCAGAGCTACGCCGCGGTCATCACTGTTACCCTGAAACACCTGGAAGAAACAAAATATTAGAATCTTAACTGATCCAATATTACACAAATTTCCAGCTTAAAAGTGGATGTCTAATGTTATTTCATGCATTCTGACTTATTTATACTGTTAAAGAGTTAGATTCTCATGCTAAACATGCCCAAGAGTATTTTTGTGCCAAATGCACTCCTTCAGGATTTGTTTCGGAAAGTTTTTTTTCGAGAATGGCCCTGTGTGACATCATAAAGGGTGGAATTCCTTGAATTTTTTTTTACACATCAACCAGGGGTGTGTTTCCCAAAACCAACTATGGTCGCAAGTTCCGTCGTTACCAATAGAGTTCAATCGAAATTGCAATCATAGTTGGCCAATGATGCTTTTGTGAAACGCACCCCAGAGCGAGAGTAAGAGCAACGCCCATCAGCGTGCTTCACTTGGGTTACAGAAGCCGTCGGTACCGCTGTCGTTTTGTTTTTAGACCACAAAATCAACAATTTCCCCAAAGAAGTGTGTTTTTGGTTGTGAGAGATAACCTTGTTCAGCTTAAGAACCCATCGTTAGGGGAACAGAGGATGCAGTTTGTGTGTTTGTATGCAAGTGTGTTTGTTTGTTCTCGGCATTTCTGTGACAAATGTTTTACGAACAAGGCCCAGTTCGACACTGGATTTACGGATCGTTTGAAACTGAAAGATGAAGCGGTCCCAGCGATAAAAGATCCCGGTCATGGGTCGGAATCGCAGGCGGTGAGTAACGTCAAATGTCTGTGTTTTGTTGGCAATCGGCGCGTAAGTGCATGTAATGTAAACAACACGAGAGTATAGTGACTGTCCTTGGAATACCCAGGGATAGTGTGTGGCTCTTTAGCTGTTTTCGGAAAGAATCGGTACAGCGTGTCTCTCTTTTAGAAACCTGATAAAACTACGTTTCGGAGATATGAAGGATGCAATCCTACTCTATAGCTACTCAAGATTAACGTGAGATTGGCAGAACCTGTGTGTGTTACTGTATGTACTCTTTAAGGTTTGACAGGTTTATGTGTGCATCACCTTTGCTTTGGGTCTGGCGTCTGTGATCATCTCTTTATACGTGGACCACTGACGGCCGTCGCTGCTGAACTGCAGATAAAAGCTGGACACAAACGTGTCGAACACGCCGCCACCCTGAGTCAACAAGCCTGCACAAACAAACAATCTACAGCGTCACATTACAACTTTACTTTATTAGTGGTGCTTGAAAAGCTTCTTCTTCCATATAGGTACAGTACCAGCCATATTTCATTACAGTGTCAAAGCATCCACTGCCTAGTAACAGCAACACCCTACAGGACGAGTATCTGAACTATAGTTATTTACAAATATGACCAGTGTTGGGGAAAGCTACTTTGAAAAGTGAGCAATTACAATATTGCGTTACTTAGTTACTTTTTTAGAAAAGTAATGTGTTACGTTACTTTTGCGTTACTTTTTTCCCCATCTTGGCTGGGCTGGTTTTAATGACAAAAAAAGTTATATTTTTGGGCAAATGTAAGAAATAATAAACCTCAGGCTGAAGAAAATGCAGATTCATGTGTGTACAGTAGAGGTAGAGTACAGTCGTGTACAGTAGAGTACAGTAGAGTACAGTCATGTACAGTAGTGTACAGTAGAGTACAGACGTGTACAGTAGAGTACAGTAGAGTACAGTAGTGTACAGCGGAGCACAGTAGTGTACAGTAGAGTACAGTAGATTGCAATAGTGTGCAGTAGTGTACAGTAGAGTACAGCCATGTACAGCGGAGTACAGTAGTGTACAGCAGAGTACAGTGGTGTACAGTAGAGTACAGACATGTACAGTAGTGTACAGTGGAGTACAGTTGTGTACAGTAGAGTACAGACGTGTACAGTGGAGTACAATGGTGTACAGTAGAGTGCAGACGTGTACAGTAGTGTACTCCACGTGTACAGTGGAGTACAGTAGAGTACAGCCGTGTACAGTAGAGTACAGTAGTGTGCAGTAGAGTACAGACGTGTGCAGTAGTGTACGCCTCGTGTACAGTGGAGTACAGTAGAGTACAGCAGTGTACAGTAGAGTACAGCAGTGTACAGTAGTGCGCAGTAGAGTACAGTAGTGTGCAGTAGAGTACAGTAGAGTACAGTTGTGTACAGTGAAGTACAGACATGTACAGTAGAGTACAGTAGAGTACAGTAGTGTGCAGTTGAGCACAGTAGAGCACAGTGGTGTACAGTTGTGTACAGCAGAGTGCAGTCATGTACAGTAGAGCACAGTAGAGTACAGTGGAGTACAGTGGTGTACAGTAGAGTACAGTTGTGTACAGTATAGTACAGTAGTGTACAGCGACGTACGGTAGAGCACAGTAGAGTACGGTAATGTGCAGTAGAGCACAGTCGTGTACAGTAGTGTACAGTAGAGTACAGTAAAGTACAGTAGTGTACAGTAGAGCACAGTAGTGTACAGTAGAGGTAGAGTACAGTAGTGTACAGTAGAGGCTCAAGTAAACCTTTAGCTGCTGGTGTTCTGGATAAGTTTAACACTTAATTTACCCCCCCCAAAAAAAATCTATATACATTTTTGCTTATGGTTTACCTGAATCATCGAAGTACATTGGTCAATAAAGTTAGATTAGATGCATAAAAATTTATGTTTTATTTAACATATTTAGTTATTGGAGGTTTGCATAGTATTATAATGATACTGCATTTCACTGATTTTATTCATTTTGAGGAATATTGAATCTTTTTTTTGAGATGAGTGAGATCAAGTGAGATGAGTAAATGCATGCTTACATTTAGTCTAGAACTACAATAACCATCATGTTCACACACACTCACTCTCTCTCTCTCACACACACACACACACACACACACACACACACACACACACACACACACGCCTCTGCACTTCGATTTGTCTCAACATGAGGACAGAAGACCTGTCAGTCAATAAATAGGAAAACAAAGTAACTTGCGTTACTTATTTGAAAAAGTAACTCTTTTTTTTTTTTTTACAAGTTTTAAAAGTAATGCGTTACTTTACTAGTTACTTGAAAAAGTAATCTGATTACGTAACTCAAGTTACTGGTAATGAATTACCCCCAGAGGCGCCACTTTTATGCCTACTAAGAGGGGGAAAGTTGGGACGATTCTAAGGGCCCACGCACTTTTGGGGCCCCCAGAAATCGACTTTTATTAATGGAATCGGTGCAGTACCTCATGTTCTTTCACAGGGCCCAAAATTGCTAGTGGCACCCCTGATTACCCCAACACTGAAAAGGCATAATTGTAATTGATTTCAGCTTCAGAAACAGCTGTTGAGGGTCACCTGTGATATTGTGGCGCCTGAGCAGGTCGATCTGGAGGAACGGGCCGGTGGAGTGTCCGGTCTCCTCAGGGGTCCCGGCCGACAGCTCTCGGTACTCCTTCGGCTCCGGGCTCCAGCCCTGCAGGTCCTCGTGAGGGTCTCGGGCGTGCAAGCGTCCCGCTGACGGAGGGTGGTCAGGCTGATGGGACGAGGCGCTGAAGCTGGAGCCGGGGAGCGAGTGAACGCCCAGAGCAGACCAGCACTCATCTGGTAAACAACAGGAATATCAGAAAACTGAGCTAGAAATGATTCTAATTCATCGAAGTCTATGCAAATAAATTAATAAATACTGAAAAAACTGAGGAATGTTAGGCACTGTCCCAAATGGGACACTTTCATGTGCACTTGCAGCCTTGTGGACTTATACAAGAGCGTAGGATGTCCCATTTCTCATGTTAGGTTTCAGACGGGTGTTCGTGGCCGATATGCACACATATTGCATTATGTCACAAAGGTGTGGACTGAAAACAGGGCTGAAACTGACCTCCAGGGGGCAGAGGGTAAGTTGGGACAGTTGGAGGGCCCTCTGGTGGTGTGGAGGGTCCAACCGTTATTGGCAGGACCATTGGTGTAGTCGTCACGATAGTGGTGATATTCCCTGAAAACACATTACCTGGTGTTATTACGATTACAAAAACCACAAGCATAAATTAATGTATCACGATAAACATGTTAAACCTTTCTCTTCACAATAGCAACACTTGTCGTCTTCCCCTTGAATCAGAGTTTGACCCTGAAATGGAGAACAAATGTTAAACCAGGGAAAGCAAGCCTCTTTCAAACAGTAAATTACCGTTAAATTTACAAATCTAGCGACTCTCCGTTGGCTTTCGAGCTGGAAAAAACCTAGTCAGGCCAATCACATTGTGTATAGAGTCGGCGGGCGAGCTTAACGTAATGACAACAGAGTTGTGACGGTTCCCTGCTACTTGAAAACATGTAAACAACATTAAAAGCTTGATTTTCACCACAGGGGGACTTTAAGTGTCTTTTGAACACACACACACACACACACACACACACACACACACACACACACACACACACACACACACACACACACACACACACACACACACACACACACACACACACACACACACACACACACACACACACACACACACACACACACACACACACACACACACACACACACACACACCTGTGGGCATCCAGTGGCAGCATAAGGACAGTACGGGCCGCACTGCACGGTGAAGTTGGGCAAACACTGACACAACTGGCACTGACCGCCTTTCCAGCGCTCGCCAACCGTGTGTGTGTGTCCACGATATTCACACTCGCTGCACGGCTCTGTCTGACAGCTGAGGACACACACACACACACAAGATGAAAAACAGTTATGATCTTATATTGTACACTCTAAAAAATGCAGGGTTGTTTCCAAATCTGGGTCAAATATGGACGAACCCAACCGTTGGGTTAAAAATTTTAATAATATTTTTTTTAACCCAACGGCTGGGCTTGTCCATATTTGACCCAATTGGGGTTAAAACAACCCTGCACAACGCTTGCAACGACAGGGTCATGGGTTCGATTCCCAGGGAATGCATGAACTAATCAAATATACACTACCAGTCAAAAGTTTTAGATCGGTAAGATTTTTAAGGTTTTTAAAAGAAGTCTCTTCTTCTCACCAAGGCTGCATTTATTTGATTAAAAATACACACACAAAAAAACAGTAATATTGTGAAATATTATGACATTTAAAATAACTGTTTTCTATTATAATATATTTTAAAATGTAATGTATTCCTGTGATCAAAGCTGAATGTTCAACATCATTACTCCAGTCTTCAGTGTCACATGATCCTTCAGAAATCATTCTAATATGATGATTTGATGCTCAAGAAACATTAATTATTATTATCAGTGTTGAAAACAGTTGTGTACAATTTTGTTTCAGGATTCTTTGATGAATAGAAAGTTAAAAAGAACAGCATTTATCTGAAATATAATCTTTTGTAACATTATAAATGTCTTTACTGTCACTTTTGATCAATTTAATTCATCATTGATGAATAAAAGTATTGATTTATTTTATTTATTTCCCCCCAAAAAATTTATAAAAATTCTTACTGACCCCAAACTTTTGAACGGTAGTGTGAGTAATGATGCTGAAAATTCAGCTTTGATCACAGGAATAAATTACACTTTACTATATATTCACATAGAAAACGGCTGATTTAAATTGTAATAATATTTCACAATATTACAGTTTTTTTGTATTTTTAATCATATAAATGCAGCCTTGGTGAGCAGAAGAGACTTCTTTTGAAAACATTAAAAATCGTACCGATATAAAACTTTTGACTGGTAGTGCTGCCTTGAATGCGTGCAATACAATGCAAGTCGCTTCATCTTCTAAATGCATATATATAACTCTAAAGTCAAATCCTCTCCTGAAGCAGAGTGGCAGTTCTGTGTTTTATATTTCCCAGATCTTCGGGATGCATTGAGACGTATTCACACTAACCGCCGGGCCTTGCGGTAAATCCCTCGGCACTGTCGGCCGTTGCCGTGTTGTGAGGGGTTATTTGGGCTTCGGAAAGACCATTGGACACTCTGAACTCCACACGGACCCAAACACTCGCCCCACAGAGACCAGGACGACCAGCCGCAGTGAACTGGAGGGAACACACATCAACACAAAGGTCCCCGGCTCAAATTTTTTATTTTGTCATCAAACATTTTCTGATAGTTTTTTACTGTCTATTTACCATCTACTTTGTTAATAGTATATTTTCTGTAGAAAGACAAACATAAATAGTGATGAAAGCCAAAATATAAAATGTCACATGTATTTACTGAGTAATGGAGGGACAAAATGACCATTTTCACCTGAGATTAGGAGCGAATTTACAGGGGTGTAAAAATGACTTCAGAAAGACGGCAGCATAATTTTTTTTTATTTTTACACAGAGATTAGTAGGTCTATTAGTAAAATCTGTTGACTTTAGCAATATTTTATTCATTATATGCCAACGGTGACCGTTAAAAAAATGGGAAAAAGCACTTCTTGTGTTTTTAGTGTCAAGTTTGCATGCCTGTAACTCAAGAAGTATTAAAGATATCTTAATATCCTTTTAGATTCTGGTTCTTAACAAACTTTTCTTTTGGTATCTTCTTCATTTTAAAGGCCCTCGAAAGGTTCAATCCCAGAGATATGGAGATCTTAAAGCTACACTGTGTGATATTTTCCCCCATCTAGCGGTGAAATTGTATATGACTACCCAGTGAATATTAGTTTCTGTTCCTTTCAATTCCGAGGGCGTTTTAACTCCTACGGTGGCCGTATTATTCCAAGATTAACATGGCTTCCAGTTCGACTTTGTCCATGAGTGTTCCTTCAAGTGATGAGGTTACTTGTTTGGTTAGACAAGCAACTATAAAACTTAGAATTTACACAAATAGGCTGAATTACCTGTCGAGAAAAAAGCAGGCAACCTCGGCGTCCGTTTTAAAATCTTTGCTCCTCATGAGCTCTTTCCATCTGGGAAAAGTTACTCCAGTATTGACTTTGGTCTTGCTGATTTGCCTGTCGCGTTGACGTTTTAATTCTCTCTTTCGCTTCCTTGGCGACTCTGTTACATGTCCTCGAGAACAGGCGTGATCCTCCATCAGCAATCTTTCAAATCTGCCGGCAGTCGCGAGTAATCTCCCCCTCGCATTCGTCTCTGTGTCACTGAGTGTAAAGCGCGAAAGGCGAAGCTTGAATTTACAGGTATGTCCCTCTTTGGCGAATGTATTTTTAAGATGGAGGGGCAACATGGCGACCGGCATTCGAGCGACTCGCTCGTATGTATTATAAATGGCAGATTTTATGCTTACGAGAATACTTTATTAGTTGGTGGAAGTAATTACACATGAATGAGCACATATACTTTTGATAGAACAAAGTGTTTTTTGCTAAGAATCAACTTAAAAAGTTACACAGTGTAGCTTTAATGCGGCTCCATTTTCAGTGGTCAAAAACCAAATGTGGATGAGCTGCATTAACATCTCATTAACAAGTCATTTTTGGCTCCAAATCTCAGATGAAAGCTGTAATTTTGATCCTCCACTACAAAACAGTGGATTACTCAGTGAATATACCTCTGTTACATTTAATATTTTTGCTTTCATCACTATTTATGTTTGTCTTTCTACAGGATTTTTTTTAATCAAAATCAAAAATTGTGCCGGCGAAGTTTCCAAAATGTAATTGATTTGACACGGAATGACCCCTGATGTAATAAAACACCTGGCAAGATTCATTTGAACAAGAAACATATACTGAAAATGACCACATTTAAGCAATAACAAGTAACAAAATCAAGACTTTGCTGGTCTGTGATGTAAACTAGAGCTATTTTAAAAAGTTGTCTCACCTCAACTTCCTGTTTCAATAGAAAATACACCAATACATGAATGAAAACTGCATTCCTTAACTCAGGCTTTCATAAACTAGTGTTTGTGAGTGTGTGATTGAGTGTGTGTGTGTGTGTGTGTGTGTGTGTGTGTGTGTGTGTGTGTGTGTGTGTGTGTGTGTGTGTGTGTGTGTGTGTGTGTGTGTGTGTATGTGTGTGTGTGTGTGTGTGTGTAAGAGGGGTGGTGGTAGCGCAATGGATAAGACACATGCCTTTGGTGTGAGAGACCCGGGTTCGAATCCACTGTGAGACACCAATGTGTCCCTGAGCAAGACACTTAACCCCTAGTTGCTCCAGAGGCGTGCGACCTCTGACATATATAGCAATTGTAAGTCGCTTTGTATAAAAGCGTCAGCTAAATGAATAAATGTAAATGTAAATGTAAATGTAAGAGAGAGCGAGAGAGAGAGAGAGTGAGAGTGAGAGTGTGTGTGTGTGTGTGTGTGTGTGTGTGTGTGTGTGTGTGTGTGTGTGAGAGAGAGAGTGTGTGTGTGTGTGTGTGTGTGTGTGTGAGAGAGAGAGAGAGAGAGAGAGAGAGAGAGAGAGAGAGTGAGAGTGTGTGTGTGTGTGTGTGTGTGTGTGTGTGTGTGTGTGTGTGTGTGTGTGTGTGAGAGAGAGTGTGTGTGTGTGTGTGTGTGTGAGAGAGAGAGAGAGAGAGAGAGAGAGTGAGAGAGAGTGAGAGTGTGTGTGTGTGTGTGTGTGTGTGTGTGTGTGTGTGTGTGTGTGTGTGTGTGTGTGTGTGTGTGTGTGTGTGTGCGTGCGTGTGTGTGTTCACCTGAGCACTCTAGGTTGGGCTGACAGCGCTGCACTCGACCTCTCTCACACACACACATGTCACAGCCCACTTTGACCTGCTGACCGGGCCAGTACCGAACCCCTGTCACCTCACACACACACTCCTCCGGCAGAACACACTGATGCTCGTGGTTCATGACCTTCCCATCAGGACACCAGCAGCCTGACAGCATGAAACAACACTGTTTTATTACAACAAAAACACAAAAATCAACAACAAAACAAAGCATTTTTATTGTAATTATGAATTATTCATGATGGTTCTTGTATGGTTATTATATCATCTTATGATACAGACTCTCAGTGACATTAAAGAAGCTGTGAAGTATTCAGAGAAAACAAAACCTGTGAAACACTCTGAGTTGGTGTCACATGTCGTTGCCCCGGATACGTGAGCGCAGGTCAAAGGGCACGGCGCACATCTGTGTGTGACGAGATCCGCGGGACACGAGACGTTAGCACAAGCGTCTTGAGGACACGGTTCTGGAAAACACATCTGAGTTCAGTCACAGAACGGAGAGCAGAGGAACAGACCTGCACTACAGACTGAGCAAACATCCACTGCTGGGATAGAAACCACTTACACCAGTCTGGACCAACTCCAACCTTCCCTCGAAGCCCTAAAATTATATGATATTTTATATTTTGTCCAGAAAGCTTATTTTGTTTCATTTTGATAATATTTTTTCCATTTTTAATGCAATTTATTGGAGATTTTTTTGTTCTTTTTTATTTTATTTACCTTTAAATTACTAGATTTGATCAATAAATAATAAATAAATAGTAATTTAAGCACATTCCTCACATTCTCGTGTCTTGATGAACACAATTTTTTATTTTATTTTTTTACAAAAATATGACCCAAGGGAAGGATGATGGTTAAGATGGGCAAAACTGGTAGCACAAGCTGGGCTAAGATGGTTATAACTGGAGGTAGACCAGCTTAACCAGTGAGGTTACACTGGTAACCAGTGAAGTTTTCAACTGCTGACCAGCGATTTCTGAGAAACACTGTTGAAAGTGGATCAGACCGAGCATCAAAACACATTTGTAGCCAATCAGCAGTAAGGGGTGTGTCCACTCATGAAGGGGAGTGTTTGTGAATTTGAGGGCGGGGCTATCAAGATAGGGGTGTGTTCCTCTCGGGTAGGGGCGTGTTTGTTTTGGTGATTTTAAATATCAACAGTGTTTCTCAGAAATTGCTTACTGCACCTTTAAATGCCGGGGCTCTTTAAAGTCTGGTGGATTCTGATTGGCTGTCAATGTTCTTTTGGTTCAAGCAGTTGTTTGGTTCTTACTGATGTCGAGAGTGAGGTGAGTTTCTCCAGGTAGTTCAGCGCAGGTTCTGCCTCCGTTCTGTGCTGGGAAACACTCTCTCTGACGAACCTCAACGCCACCACAACCGGTACTGCAGTTCGACCATGTGACCCACGGCAGCCAGTAGCCATCCACTGTTGGACAGAAGCAAACACTCAATATCTTACAATTCTTATTACAACTGCAAGAAAGAGAATCAACATGGGGAGCGTCTCAATCAACTCCCGAGTTCGTGAGTATATCATGTGCACAAATTCAGGGACACTGATGTTCAGCGTCACCACTGGTGTTTATGAACAACAGCAGAGCTTTTTTCAGACAGAAATGTTTCTGACATTTACTTTTTTTAATGCTGTTTAGAGTACATTATGATAAAAACTTTGATTGTTACATAAACCTATCATATTGATTCAATAAGTTCAATACCTTATGCTGGAATTAAATTAGGGGGGGGGGGGGGGGGGGTTCATCTTGTGTGATTTAAGTTTCGAGCTCCAGAACTTCTGTAAAGGGAACATAGTGAACATCGATGCTCCTTGGTTTTCTCTGTGCATTATGGGAGTTTTTAGGGAGTGAGCGTTTCAGAGCACTGGAAGGATTTTGCGATTAAATGTCCCACTCCCTGATACATCTCAAAATATAATTGGTCATTTTATAAATTCTCATTTTCTACATAAATCTACAACATTTAAAAAAACATTAAAGTCCCCCTGTGGAGAGAATCCAGCTTTTAATGTAGTTTATGTGTCTATGTGGAGTTATTAATATGCTTTAAGACAAAGCATGTGTAAGTTCATAAGTCGACAGCATTGCTGAGTATTTCCTCCTTAAAACTGCAGTGAACCAAAGACAGTCTCAAACACACGCTTTGAAATCGCTGGTGTTTCTGACGTCACAAACTACCTTGTAACCAATCAGATCAACGTGTGATCGTCAACCAGTGGATCTCTGAGCTGAGTGAGTGAGTGGAGGCGGGGCTCATTTGCATATTCATAGAACCACGCATACTAAAAGAGGATAGGGTGTCGAGTTACATTCAAGATATTTTAAGGCTATTTTAAGGAAAAACACTTAAATATGTAATTTTGGTGATCAAAGATGAGTTTTAAGCGATAAAATTATTGACTACAGGGGACTTTAATTATTAGAAATGCTTAGCGCAGAATCAACTTTGGTTCAAGGATCAGCCAATTTTCCACATGCACTGTAATACGTGGATGTTTAGGAAAGTGCATCTAGTGGTTTAGAGGAGAATTAAATCAAGCCAATGAACCCTATATGTCCCAAAAGCCTGGTTTTACCGTGTCCAAACTAATATTCTGGTGTTATTTGATGAGCAGAGAGTGTTTTACCCGGGCAGGCGGTGGAGTAACACTGCTGTCGTTGTGTTTTCTCTCCTCTACAGTGTCCATCTGAATCCTCTGGGATGCAGCGTCTCTGTCTGCTCACGGTCCCGGATCCACAGCTTTGGCTGCAGGGGCTCCAGGGGCCCCAGGGACCCCAAACACCACAGCCCGTCTCATCGGACCCGTCCGACACACAGTCTGCTGCGCCGTTACACAACTAAAACAACACATCGCAACATTCAAAACTCTACATCAAATAGCATTTATTTTAAATAGAATCTTTTGTAACATTATAAATGTCTTTACTGTAACTTTTGATCAATTTTATTCATCCTTGAAGAATAAAAGTTTCTTTTATTTCTTTCCCCCAAAAAATTAAATAAAAATTCTTACTGACCCCAAACTTTTGAACGGTAGTGTTTAATGTTACAAAAGCTTTCTATTTCAGATAAATGCTGTTTTTTTATTTCTATTCATCAAATAATCCTGAAATAAACATTTTCGTTTTCAACATTGATAATAATCATAAATGTTTCTTGATCATCAAATCATCATATTAGAAGGATTTCTGAAGGATCATGTGACACTGAAGACTGGAGTAATGATGCTTGATCACAGGAATAAATTACATTTTACTATATATTCACATAGACAACAGCTGTTTTAAATTGCAACAATATTTCACAATATTACTGTTTTTTGTTGTTGTATTTTTAATCAAATTAATGCAGCCTTGGTGAACAGAAGAGACTTCGGTAACACTTTAGAATACTGTTCCTTCATTAATGAATAACTACACAGGAACAAATGAGTAATGCATTAGTAACACTCTAGTAACTACTATTAACTAACAAGAAACTCTGATTAACGAATGAATAAGTAATCGCGCTCAGATGAATGTAGTAGTTCATTATTAGCTAATCAATAACTACTATTTTTTTCATACCTCCCAGAGAACTACTATCTATAGGTTCATAATAATTAACATGAATAATGCATAATTTATAATAAAAGGTAATGGTAACCCACTAGTAATGACTCAAGTATTACTACATCATTTTAAAGGAACTACTAATTATTTGGATCAGTATTCTATTCAGTTATTGATTAGCTAATAATGAACTACTACATTCATCTGAGCGCGATTACTTACTAATTCGTTAATCAGAGTTTCTTGTTAGTTAATAGTAGTTACTAGAGTGTTACTAATGCATTACTCATTTGTTCCTGTGTAGTTATTCATTAATGAAGGAACAGTATTCTAAAGTGTTACCGAGACTTCTTTTAAAACATTAAAAAACTTACTGATCATAAACTTTTGACTGGTAGTGTATGATATTTTGACTCTGATTCTAGAAGGGCGATGCACAAACACAAACAAACATGTCAACATTGATTTCACACAGATTGGAATCAGTACCGTGTTGAAGGGAACACAGGATCCATCAGCACAGGTGAACTCGGGACAGACGCGACTGGTGTTTCCCTCACTAGGGGGCGCTGTGGAGGGCCTGACCTTATCTGGAGAGAGAGAATAAAGCACAATTTAAATATAAAGATAACCATAACTATATTAATGTCCGCACCAACGGACAATATCGTTCTGTATTGTAATAATAAGCACTGCAGGTTTGTTGGCTGATCCTTTAAAGGTGCAGTAAGTGATTTCTGAGAAACACTGAGCACCATTCATCTGGGTTTGTTGTGCTATTGTGCATACATACAGCATAAATACTTCGATGAATTCAGTGTGAAGGGCAGATATTATCAGAAACGAACCGCAGAGTATCTCGTCCTCTCCTTTAGGGCAGTCAGGAATCCCGTTACACACACGTGAAATGTTCACACATGTGCGGTTATCACACGAGAAACTGTCCAGACAGGGAGGAATCCGTGTGGAACCTGGTGAGAATGAGGAATACATAATGAAAACAACACTAAAACAAAACCCTGACTTCTGCATGTCTGTCTGGTGTACACATGCTCTCAGTAATTATACGGTGAGAAATGAGGCGTCAAACCCATAGACTGTAAAACAAATATGGCCGTAGTGTCTGTGACGTCACCCGTAGTGTTTCTGACGAGCATTTTTGAAGCCCAAAGTGGGCGGAGCCGACCGTCGCCATCTTGGAAGCGCGTCGCTCCCGGATAAACGAAAATGTGCAGCGAGGCGGATTAGCTGAGGTGACGTGACGCTAACGCTAGCAGACAAACAGCTAGCAGTGACATCAGCGGCAATCCACCTGTCACAAGTGGCCACGCCCTTAATTATGCAGAACTTTAAGGCTTAATGTTATTTACACGGATGAGTTAGAAAAAAATTCACCCCCTCACAGTCGTCATGAAGGGCAAAATTAGCTATAAAGACCAAAACCACTTTTAGCACCAGACTGTAAACGTGTGTTTTTCTGCTGTAAAGTTGGGCATTTTAACATGCGTGTCTATGGGATTGAGTCTCTTCTGCCGCCGGCCTCTAGTGGCCAGTGGATGAACTGCAGTTTAACATGCGTGTCTATGGGATTGAGTCTCTTCTGCAGCCGGTCTCTAGTGGCCAGTGGATGAACTGCAGTTTAACATGCGTGTCTATGGGACTGAGTCTCTTCTGCAGCCGGTCTCTAGTGGCCAGTGGATGAACTGCAGGTTAACATGCGTGTCTATGGGACTGAGTCTCTTCTGCAGCCGGCCTCTAGTGGCCAGTGGATGAACTGCAGTTTAACATGCGTGTCTATGGGACTGAGTCTCTTCTGCAGCCGGTCTCTAGTGGCCAGTGGATGAACTGCAGGTTAACATGCGTGTCTATGGGACTGAGTCTCTTCTGCAGCCGGCCTCTAGTGGCCAGTGGATGAACTGCAGTTTAACATGCGTGTCTATGGGACTGAGTCTCTTCTGCAGCCGGTCTCTAGTGGCCAGTGGATGAACTGCAGGTTAACATGCGTGTCTATGGGACTGAGTCTCTTCTGCAGCCGGCCTCTAGTGGCCAGTGGATGAACTGCAGTTTAACATGCGTGTCTATGGGATTGAGTCTCTTCTGCAGCCGGTCTCTAGTGGCCAGTGGATGAACTGCAGTTTAACATGCGTGTCTATGGGATTGAGTCTCTTCTGCAGCCGGCCTCTAGTGGCCAGTCGATGAACTGCAGTTTAACATGCGTGTCTATGGGATTGAGTCTCTTCTGCAGCCGGCCTCTAGTGGCCAGTCGATGAACTGCAGTTTAACATGCGTGTCTATGGGATTGAGTCTCTTCTGCAGCCGGTCTCAAGTGGCCAGTGGATGAACTGCAGTTTAACATGCGTGTCTATGGGATTGAGTCTCTTCTGCAGCCGGCCTCTAGTGGCCAGTGGATGAACTGCAGTTTAACATGCGTGTCTATGGGACTGAGTCTCTTCTGCAGCCGGCCTCTAGTGGCCAGTCGATGAACTGCAGTTTAACATGCGTGTCTATGGGACTGAGTCTCTTCTGCAGCCGGTCTCAAGTGGCCAGTCGATGAACTGCAGTTTAACATGCGTGTCTATGGGATTGAGTCTCTTCTGCAGCCGGCCTCTAGTGGCCAGTCGATGAACTGCAGTTTAACATGCGTGTCTATGGGACTGAGTCTCTTCTGCAGCCGGTCTCAAGTGGCCAGTGGATGAACTGCAGTTTAACATGCGTGTCTATGGGATTGAGTCTCTTCTGCAGCCGGCCTCTAGTGGCCAGTGGATGAACTGCAGTTTAACATGCGTGTCTATGGGATTGAGTCTCTTCTGCAGACGGCCTCTAGTGGCCAGTGGATGAACTGCAGTTTAAGTCACTCCAGTGTTGGATTCTCGAGAGAGACGGGAAGGTTGCCGCTTGGTCGAACCTCATCTAAGGACACACGTGCTCTTACCGCAGTTGTCCAGGCTCTCGTCTGAGGCGTCTCTGCAGTGGGGCGTCCCGTCACACAGATGCTGGTGTTGGACACACTGGTCTCCAGTCTGGCACAGGAACTGGTCCGGTTGACAGGTACGGGAACACGGTTTCTCATCGCTCCCGTCCAGGCAGTCGGTCTCTCCGTCACAGCGCCACGCTATCGGCACACACTGACCACTCGTACACCCGAACTCAAACTGACTGCAACCTGAAACCACATCATCATTATTCTGTGCTCATAACATGTTTACCCTGAATGCAATGTGAACTGCTTCGGATGAAATGCAAACCTGTTTTATAACCTTTCATATAGGGATGCATGTTAATGTTATCGTTATCGGCCCGATAAGAAAATGTGGCTGATATATTAAAGCTGATAATTAAAGGATTATTTCCTTCTTCTGAGACTCTTCAGATGTTCAACATGATGGTTTTGAGTTGCTTGAAATATGATTGGAATCACTTCAAAAAAGGAAAATACAGTTCAGTGCAAAATGTTCTGTTATATAACTACATAAAATTATAATGAGAACAATGGCTTTTAATTGTGAGACTTTTGTTTTTGTAATCAGGCTCTCAAAAATTATATAAAAACTTGGATTTAGATTTATCGGCCAATATATCAGTTATCGGCTTTCAAATATAAAGAATTATCGGTTGTCGGTATCGGCTAAAATGTTAATTTCGGTGCATCCCTACTTTCTTACCTTTGACGGGACAGATGAGCTCGTCGACGCCGGAGGGACAGTCCCTGTGACCGTCACACACTCTCTCTGCGGACACACACTGATCTCCGGGACACTGGAGCTCTCCGAGCGCACACACACACTCTCTCTCGTCGCTGTAGTCTCCGCAGTCGTCGTGACCGTCGCAGCGGTGCAGATACAGAACACATCGGCCCGAGGAACAGAGGAACTCGTCCGGTCGGCACACGGCACCACAGTCTGAACACACGCACACGCACACGCACACGCACACGCACACGCACACGCACACGCACACGCACACGCACACACACGCACACGCACACGCACACGCACACGCACACGCACACACACACGCACACACACACACACACACACACACACACACACACACACACACACACACACACACACACACACACACACACACACACACACACACACACACAGCATCAGTCCAGGACGTTTACCATGCTGTACTGACATGCAAACAATGACATAATTACGTTAAAGTCTCACATGTGAAACAACAATCACATGTAATTAAACATAAATAACATGTGAAACAATAATTTTATTGTTAAAAAAACAATATATTTTTTAAATGGGTCAGTTTTTTATGAATAGATGCACTTTTATGATGGATAGATGCACTTTTATGATGGATAGATGCACTTTTATCATGGATAGATGCACTTTTATGATGGATAGATGCACTTTTATCATGGATAGATGCACTTTTATGATGGATAGATGCACTTTTATGATGAATAGATGCACTTTTATGATGGATAGATGCACTTTGATGGACTTAAAAAAAATATACTGCCATTCACTGCCATTATAAAGCTTGGAAGATCCAGGACATATTTTAATATAACTCTGATTGTGTTCGTCTGAAAGAAGAGTGTCATATACACCTAGCATGATTTGAGGGAGAGTAAATCATGGGCTAATTTTCATTTTTGGGTGAACTATCCCTTTAACCCACCTAGACGTAAACAAACATACCGTACTCATCAGAATCATCAGCAAATCCACAATCCAGCCTCCCATCACAGACTTTCCTCACCGGCAGACAGCGTCCGTTTGCACACCTGAACTCTCCATCAGGACAGCCGGGCTCTGGTGTGTTGGGCTCACAGAAGTCCTCGTCTGATTGGTCAGCACAGTCGGGATGCCCGTTACACCTGAGCTCTAGCGGTAAACAGGCTCCGGTGGAGCAGCGGAACCGACCCGGCGGACACGTGAACGGACAGACCTCATCAGAACCGTCTCCGCAGTCGTCTTCATTATCACAGAGCCAGACGGAGGGAATACAGCGCTGAGATCCAGCAGAGCAGCGGAACTCAGAGTCCTCGCAGGGAGACGGAGGAGGACACGGAGATCCAACACAACCCCACGCACCGTCAGAACAAGAGCTGGAGAACACAGCACACAACTTTACATTCAATCACAGAAAAACTATTAAATAAGAACCAAAACTGAAGCAGTTTCACTAGTGTTTCAATGCAAAAACCTGCATCTTATTCACTAAATACACACAATCTTATCTAACTGTCTCATGCATATTTAAATGAAGTCATTGACTTTCTTTCTACAAATTGCACTGATATTTTAGGTCTATATGCTCATTATTCCATTAGTGAATCTGGTGCTTAAACACAGACAGTGCATGCAAATAAACTAGAGATACATCTGCAAGATAATGTTTGCAATACAGTTTTATTTTTTGTAACAGAAATTGAATTGTGCATGCTCATTTCCCCCAAAATATCATCTAGTACTCACTTAAAGATTAATAATTAAATCATTGAATTCATCTTTTATACTGTGCATTACAATTGTTTTGTTTTTAGTGAATTCACACTGACAATTTACAATTTAATAATTTATATACAATTACATTTCAAAATTATAGTTGTAAAATTGTATTTGTAATTTATATAGACAGATATAAACAATAAGTTAATTAAAATAAATTAATTGTATTTGCTATTGAGCTTTGTGCATAAATTAAATTTTCCTGAGACAATTTCTCATTTACGGTCATGAACATCCCTGCAAAGTTTTGACGCTCTGAGATGTGGGATGCGTTTGCAAAATTTCTGAGGGTGTTGATGTTTGCGAGTCAATATGACCAGAAATGTCATTGTTAGGCGCAGCTGCACAGACCCCCCCAAAAATATGTATTTTATGTCAGTTTCTCAACTACTCTCTGAGGGTATTTAAATTTACTTTTACATTTATGCACTTTTATCCAAAGAAATGTATGCCTGCAACGCAGGAATGGTAATTTATATGGGAATCAAACGCATGATAAAATAAAAAAATAAAACAGAAACATTTCAAATAAAAAAAGTCACAATTTTACATTTTAAATTTAAAAAAAGTTACAATTTATGATATTCAATGGCTAAAAATACAGTTTAAATACAGTTTTAAAAATAATTTGTTCTAATGTTTATTTTTGGTGTGTAAGGTTTGAGAATTATTCATATTAAAGGTTAACTGTTTTTACTTGATTCCTATGTTTTGTTTTTCATAGTGTGATTTTTCGTGAAATGTATTGAAATAGGGTCAATTTGACCCGCAACATAAACGTAAAACGTACCCAGAATTCTAATATAATACAATGACTCTCTAAACTGACCAGTTCTGACAGTGTTGAGTGACAGTTGCTCCGGCAGGGAATAAAGACCCGTCCCACTCACACGGACACTGAGACGGAGGAATACACACCTCACCTGCCGATGAGAGACACACATGACCATCAGACAGCCTGTGGGATACAGACTATAATCACATGAGTAACTATAGAGGGTGTGCACTGACGTCATGCGTGACTGGATTTAATACGGGGAACTGAGAAAACGAGAATAAAACAAACGATTATCAGTTTAAACTAAAGCTTGGACTCGATATAGTGTTTCTTACAACTTACCAAAGCTCCAGTGATCCGTGGATATTGACATGCAGCCAGAAATAATAATCGTGTTTCCTGACATTTATATGAGCCTGATTTCCACGCCGGGGAAATACATAAAGCAAATGTGCCTGTGAACGCTTTATATAGGCTAAATACAATATAGGTCTAAATCCGGGTGATCACTTATATTAATGTTTTAGCCTATATATCATCATATCGTCCAGCCATAAAACTTGTAGTTTTTTGTCAGTGTTTATTTAAAAACGTCCAATTATGCAGAATATATGATTGTAAATATTTAATTGATGAGTTGTCAATACAATATATAGGGTGATTTTACCGCTAAATTCAGCATATTAACACAAAATGATAAACTGCAAATCCAGCTTTCTCTGCCTGGATCCAGTTGTTTCTGTGAATCTCAGTGATTCATTTGCTTCTCTGTTCTGAAGCTTTCAGCAGTCTGTAAACATATACCTCAGATTTCTTGTCAAATCTAGTTGTACAGTCGATCTCAAAGCTCTTTACTGTTTTAGATGTGTTTAGTGTGTTTTTAGAGGAGTTTAGTGTGTTTTTAGAGGAGTTTAGTGTGTTTTTAGACGTGTTTAGAGGTGTTTAGTGTGTTTTTAGAGGTGTTTAGTGTGTTTAATGTGTTTTTAGAGGTGTTTAGTGTGTTTTAAGACGTGTTTAGTGTGTTTTTAGACGTGTTTAGAGGTGTTTAGTGTGTTTTTAGAGGTGTTTAGTGTGTTTAGTGTGTTTTTAGAGGTGTTTAGTGTGTTTTAAGACGTGTTTAGAGGTGTTTAGTGTGTTTTTAGAGGTGTTTAGTGTGTTTAATGTGTCTTTAGAGGTGTTTAGTGTGTTTTTAGAGGTGTTTAGTGTGTTTTAAGACGTGTTTAGAGGTGTTTAGTGTGTTTTTAGAGGTGTTTAGTGTGTTTAATGTGTCTTTAGAGGTGTTTAGTGTGTTTTTAGAGGTGTTTAGTGTGTTTTTAGACGTGTTTAGAGGTGTTTAGTGTGTTTTTAGAGGTGTTTAGAGGTGTTTAGTGTGTTTTTAGAGGTGTTTAGTGTGTTTTTAGAGGTGTTTAGAGGTGTTTAGTGTGTTTTTAGAGGTGTTTAGTGTGTTTTTAGACGTGTTTAGAGGTGTTTAGTGTGTTTTTAGAGGTGTTTAGTGTGTTTTTAGAGGTGTTTAGAGGTGTTTAGTGTGTTTTTAGAGGTGTTTAGTGTGTGTTTAGAGGTGTTTAGTGTGTTTTTAGAGGTGTTTAGTGTGTTTTTAGACGTTTTAGAGGTGTTCAGTGTGCTTTTAGAGGTGTTTAGTGTGTTTTTAGAGGTGTTTAGAGGTGTTTAGTGTGTTTTTAGAGGTGTTTAGTGTGTTTTTAGAGGTGTTTAGTGTGTTTTTAGACGTTTTAGAGGTGTTCAGTGTGCTTTTAGAGGTGTTTAGTGTGTTTTTAGACGTTTTAGAGGTGTTTAGTGTGTTTTTAGAGGTGTTTAGTGTGTTTTTAGAGGTGTTTAGTGTGTTTTTCGTGGCATTCACGCTGAAAACTAATGATGCCGCTCAGTGTTTCTGCCACTCAGTGTGTGTAACCACAGTCACTCCAGCCGACGGTGACGTCACACGCATACCCTCTATTGCAAACTGAAATATGCATACACACACATAATTAAAACTTGAGCGCTAGGTTTTGGAGTGGAGGACCCGAGACGCTCAAACACATCCGTCTAGTGCATGTTTACAGAAGAACATATTTTTGTTACCGTGCCGAACGGTGCCGTGAGGACAGAAACATCCCTCCACACAGGAGAGGCTTCGGCACAGAGAATCAGAGAGGGAAGGAGTGCTGGGACACGCTGGAGAACAGGCAGGACCACAGGCCTCATAAACTAACCCATTCTCACACTGCAGCGCTGCAGAGACACAACAGAACACACTATTACATACACGAATAATAACTCGATGAGCAGACTCGTGTAGTCAGCCGGATCCAGGCCGTATCCAGATCAGATGGATGAATCTCCTTTATAAATACTTTACAAGGCATAACTAGTCCTCACTTTAGATGAACTCACAAACATAGTTCACTGACCACTACTAAATGCTTTATAACTACCTGAATTAACCATGAATTACAGTAGAAATACATGTTAATAAAGCATTTATTAACACACTAAGTAACTATTACTATATGTCTGAATACTAATATGTATTTAAACAGTTTATTAATCATTTACTAACACTTTCTAAGTGATCTTATGAACCACTGACAACAACTCCTAAATAACTGGTTTGTAAATAATGCAATACTTAATTTAGAAATGATAAATTGATCATTAATAAAGTATGAAAATACAATTATTAAACACATTATAGATATGTTTATAAATCAAGAACAAAGTATTTATAACTGTATTTATAAACTGCTTATTAATGTCTATTAATGCTTTATAGATTATGAATTAACTGTTTACTAATGCTTAACTAATGATTAATAGCGTGCAGTTATTATAAAGTGTTACCGATAAATGACCTAAATTAATAAAAATTGTAACCATCACTGAACTTACTTAAGCAGGACTGTGGCGCTATTTTCTTCTAGAAACAAACTTTGTTGCATTATTTTCCTGTTGCTGATTATTTCCTGATTATTAGTTTCCTGCTGCTTTGAAACGATCTGTATTGTAAAAATATAGAAATAGAGGCGACTTGACTCACGGCAGAGTTCCTGTGACCTCCAGCGCACATACGCTCCTCTGCGGTTACACTCTTCTGCATACGCAGCCACAGCCGTACACAAACACTCACAGTCGCCGCCAGAGTCACACCTGCACAACACACCACACATGAGGACAAGTGCAATCACATGATGAATCTAACTTTAACTTTCAAACCTTCAGTTTCTCACCCGCAGGCGTCAAAGACACACCAGTCGTAGTACTGCTGGTACGGCACTTCTGAGTGACAGGAGCTGAAGATCTCCTGGCTGATCACCGCACACTTCTTCTTCGCCCACGACACGCGGTGAGGGTTGATCTGAAGGTCATGAAAGGTCATTTACCATTTACAGGACACTCAAAAACACATCACTGCAATACATATATGCAGTGATATGACTGTTAAAAGTGTATTTGTCATTGAATCATTCATCTAAGAGATTCGTTTTAAAAATGCTGATCCATCCAGTAATGAAACTAGTGAAGTCTTTGAGTGAGTCATTGAATCATTCATTCAAGAGATTTGTTCAAAAAACGCAGATTCATCCAGTAATGAAACTAGTGAAGTCTTTGAGTGAGTCATTG